>NC_134013.1:43932500-44232500 GCF_040712315.1 Castanea sativa
ATTTTTACACCCACTGATGTGGGTGTTTTTTTGCTCAAAATGTTTAAAATTTGTAGTTTTTTTTCTAATTTAGAAGACTTTACAGGAACTGGTGTGGATGCTCTTAGGGCTATTTGTTACACACTTTTTTTACATTTTTAGGGCCATTTCAATCCCACATTTTTACATTTTAAACAATATTACACGCTTTTTCACCTACACGTATTTTAAAAAATTACAAAAATCTCATATCAAACTACTCTATTAAACACCCCCTTAGTATCTGACATCTAGTGTTTTTAAGACTCGAGATTAATTTAGAACTCGAGTTTCTAAAGCTTGATTTTTGGTGTTTGTATGTGGACAAATTTTTTACATGAAGCAAATTTAGTCACGTAGAAATTGAGTTTATAAGACTCGAAATTAGCCATGTAGAAATCGAGTGTATAAGACTCAAAATCTGCACACCACAAACCAAATACAGTAGCACTTTCAAACACCTCACTCAAACACTCTCAAAGTTTAAACACACTGAAACACTCTTCGTCAAATACTCACTCACTCAAACTTCACTCCGCTCTCTCAAACTCACTCACTCACTCTCAAAATCATTGATTCTGAAACTTTCAAAATCACTCACTCTCACACCCAAATCAGTCACTCAAACACTCTCCTATCTCAGTACTGCTCTCATTGACCCACCGTGCCGAAGGTACTCTCTCTCTACTCAATACATTGTCGTTTTTGCTTCTTAGATTCCTCTCTCTCTCTCTCTCTCTCTCCAATTTTAGAACTTGAAATTTCATGATGTTACCTAGGGTTTTTCGTTTTTCATTTTTGGATCTTTTTGGGTTTTGGTGATTCATGTTTCGTTTCCGAGAAAAAAATTGAGGTTTTAGGTAGGAAATGATCATTTGTCATTTCAATGAAGAATGTATATTATTCTATTTGGTTGTTTGGATTATGGGTAAATAAAAATAAAAAAAGATTTTTTTTAACAAATTGAGCATTCAAATTGTTGTTATGAAATTAGTGTGAATTTCGATAGTGTAAAAAGTGTTAATTTCTGGATTAGACTATTTCAATAGAATATTTACAAAACCTCCTTCAACAGAACCAGCCAAAGTTTGGCCTTTCATTAATGCATGGATATTAGAGTCTTTGGAAAGAAAACTTCACATTAATTGGATTATTGGATCCCATCCCATCGGCAACGTCCAAAAATCTATCATCCCAATAAATTTAATTATATTCATGCCATTTATTAGAGAAAAATTAATGTTCAGACTGAGTAGTCATAGTAGGTTTAGTTAATTGGTGGGCAGTAGGAACAAGGAACCAATACTAAAGCCCCCCAACTCTTGTTTTTTAACAAGTTATTTTCTCTTCATGTTCAACCACCTAACAACTGGTAATTGGATATTAATCTCCAACAATCTCTTCTCTTCGTAAGTTCAGTTCAACAACTAATTTACATATTCTCTAATATTCTCTTCTAAACATAACTTTTCTAAGTTTATGTGTGTATCCTATTTTCTACGACCGGTTTTATGTCGCTCAACACATTTTGTGTGATCATACTTTTTAATCTTTTATTATATATATGAAGTGGCTAGTGATCAAGTTTTGACTTGGACATTTATTTATATATCATAGTTAATTAATTTAAAATGTTTATTAATTTATGACTCGCAGTCTTACTTAGGGTGAGTTTGGTTGGGCGTTTTGAAAAAGTGTATAATAAAAAAGTTGAGTTTTCAAAAAGTGCATAATGAAAAAGTGTTTTTTCAAAAAACTGAGTGTTTAGTAAAAGCTGTTAAAAAGTGCTTTTTGAAAAAGCTGAGTGTTTGGCTAACACTATAAAAGTTGCAGTTTGAGGGATAAATTACCAAAAAGGACAATGTATATATAAGGAAGTTTATTTCATACTTAAATCAACTACTTCATATACTTACTAAATAATAATAATAATAATAATAATAATAATAATAATAATAAATATATATTATTGGTATTATTTTAATAATGTTTGGGCAATTATTCTTTTTTAGTGTCATAATTATTTGTTATTACCATTAATGACTTCTTATTAATATTAATTAAATCTAAATAATTTTCATCATCATGAAGCACAAAATGAAAATGTAAAAAGATGATAAAATATACACCAATAATCCAAGTTTAAATTGTACTATATAAAAATGTAAAAAGATATAAAATACATATCAATAACCCAAGTTTAAATCGTACAACACAAAAATGTAAAAAAGATGATAAAATACATACCAATAACCCAAATATAAATTATACTACATGATATTATAAAAAAAAAAAAATACAACTACTAATTATTATCCTCCCAAATGGAATTTGATGATGCGAAGAAAATCAGTAGGCTGGATGCTTCGGACTGGAAAGGACTACTGGTTCTTTCTATGGCCTGAAAAAGAAAGAAAAGCGTATCAAAGGCGACCGAGGCTGCCGGCCAAAAGTCCTCCGATGGCAAAGTTAGTTTTTTCCTCTAAGTTATTTGAGTTCCAACTTTTTTGGAGTAAAAACTCAACATACCTTGGGTTTGTCTGAAACTTGACCTTTATATAGTGTTATCATAGGCGGTTACCAAAATATGAACTTCTCCTGGCTTCAAGGAGAGATAGAAATCAAACGTAACTTGCATAACCATTTGGAAGTTATGCTCTTGTTTCACAACGGATACCTGGCGGTTATGCGTGGGATAAGGGATTATCATATCTCATTTGGAGATTTTCCTAAGTGTGACACCCTCGTCCTTGAGTTCCTCAGTTGGGCGTGCTTTGTTTCACACGCGGGGGCTGTTTCGCCTAACGGGTGAATTTGCTCAAGACGAGGATGTCGACACTCTGGACGAGTGCATCACTGATGGTGCGTACCTCGTCTTGAGCTCTTCTTCCCTGGACGAGGCACTTGTAGGTAAGTTTCTGAGGGCGTTTACGGTAGTAGGTGGGCTACGGACGACCTGTATGGACGACTTGGAGATGGGCTAAATCATTCTCTTATCAGTTGCCCCCTGTTCTAAGGTCGTCCAAAGTTCTTTTGTTTCTTGGACTTGTTTCAACATATTATTCCACGTGTCTCAAAGTAAGGGACGAGGTTACAAAGGCTTCATATTATGTCACGTGTCATTACTTACCCGGGTTAACCGTTGTGTTGGTTTGGGTTTTCGAGGAGGTTGCCACGTGGTTCTTCCTGATTGGTCATTGCGTTCTGGGTTTTACTTTTCAACGCCTATAAATAGTGGATTTCCTCCCTGTCTCCTCATTTTTAAAATTCTCTCGTTTGACATCTCTCGTCCATCGCCTCGTCTAGGAGTATTCCAGCGTCCTTTAGTTTTCTTCGTCTAGAGCCAGGTATTTTCTCTACGCTCGTTTTAGGCTTCCCTTACATTTCCAAAATGTCCGAAAGTTTTTCTTCGTCTAGCAATAGCGTTGATAGGGAGATAGATGAATATCGCAACACAACTAGCTATAGTGGCTCTTGTAGTGACAGCAGTAGTAGTGGTAACACCACTGACTTCCCTCGTCCCTGCTCATTACTGATAGTACTTTCGCAGATCTTCCACGTTCCAAGGATGTTCTAACTTCCGTCCATCTAGGGCTTCCAGGTAGTAGGACCCCTGCCTTTTGCAATTGATTACTTTGTAGGGTCCTTCCCAATTGGGTCCCAGTTTTCCATGAGCTGGGTTCCTGGTCGCCAAGGAGACCCTTTTGAGGACAAGGTCCCCAACACTGAACCGTCTGGGCCTTACCATGGCGTCATGCTGTCTGGCCATGAGATTTTTGTATCTTGCTGTCCTTTGCTCCACATCCATTCTTACCTCATCAATAAGATCGAGGTCAAGAAGAAGTTGTTCCCCGTTGTCTTTCTCCTGGTACTTCATCACTCGGTGGCTTGCCATATGAACCTCTGCCGGTATAACAGCTTCACTCCCATATGCTAGTTTAAAAGGGGTCTCTCTTGTCGGAGTTCGTGCAGTCGTCCTATAGGCCCACAGAACACCAAGTAGCTCGTCTGGCCATATCCCTTTTGCCCCCTTAAGCCGAGTCTTGATGATTTTTAGCAGGGATCGGTTTGCTACTTCCGCTTGCCCATTTGCCTGTGGATGGGAGGGTGAAGAATAGTGATTCTTGATTCCAAAATGATTGCAGAAATCCCTGAAGGGTGCGTTGTCAAATTGACGTCCGTTGTCGGATACTAATACCACAGGTACTCAGAACTGCATAGGATATTCTTCCATACAAAATTCTTCACGTTACTGTTGAGTGATTCTTGCAAGAGGCTCGGCTTCTACCCACTTGGTAAAGTAATCTATCCACTACCACCAAAAACTTCATTTGCGGACTCTATTGGAAAAGGACCCGGGATATCCGGTCCCCAGTGTGCGAAGGGTCATGGGGGCATCATTGGGGTACGATACTCGACGGGCATGCAGGCACATTGCTATAACGGCGGCATTGGTCACATATCTTGACATAGGCTTTAGCGTACGCACATTGTTGACGATAGTAGCGGCACGGACGATCTTATGGACGAGGGACCTTGCCCTGGCCGAATGATTTCCACGGGATCCTTCATGAACCTCCCTCGAACATAGTTTGACTCGTCGAGAGCCAAACATCTTAAGTAGGGTTGAGAAAAGCCTCGCTTGTACAACACCTCATTTATGATGACATACTTGGCCGACGGCCGACCCTTAACTTTCTCGCTTCATCCTTGTCTTCGGGAAGCCTCCCATCTTTGAGATAGATTATTATCGGACTCATCCAATTTTCTTCTCCTCCCTATCTGTTGTATGTCGGGGATGTCCCCTATGCTCGGCATGTGCTTGGATGTCGTCGAACTCGTCTATGACTCCTGCAGAGGCGGCTTTTGCCAATGCGTACGCCGGCGTTCTCCTCCTAGGAAGTTGAATAAAACTTATGGCTGAGAATTTCCGGGCAAGGCGTTTCACTTTGTTAAGGTACTTCTTCATTCGATCTTCTTTGACATCGCACATCCCATTTACTTGGTTAATGACTAGTTGAGAGTCTCCTCTGATTGTTAACGACTCCGCCCCTAGGGACTTGGCCAATTCCAACCCCTTGAGTAGAGCCTCGTACTCAGCCTCGTTGTTGGTAGTTGGATATTGCAGACGGGCCGCATACTCCAGCTTGTCACCCTCAGGGGACTTCAGTACGATTCCAATCCCTCCTGCGTACAGTGTGGACGATCCGTCTACATTAACCACCCACATTTCATTTCTTTCGTCCTTGTTCAGGTCGTTCTAACTGGGAGTAAATTCCGCAATGAAATCTACCAACGCCTGCGCTTTTATCGCGCTCCTTGGGAGGTACCTGACATCAAACTCGCTGAGCTCAACGGCCTGTACTAGCCGTCCAGCAGCTTCCAACTTGCTCATTGCCTTTTTTATGGGATGGTCCGTCAGGACGTTGATGACGTGTGCCTGAAAATAATGTCTTAGCTTCCTGGAAGCTGTGATTAGTGCGAAGGCTAGTTTCTCCATCATTGGGTATCGCCCTTCTGCCCCTCTCATCGCGTGGCTTGTGTAATAGACCGACTTCTGGACTTTCCCCTCTTCTCTGACTAACGCTGAGCTTACTACGTGTGGGGACACTGCCAAGTACAAATACAACTCTTCCCCAGGTACAGACGGACTCAACAGTGGTGCCGTCACTAGATACGTCTTCAAGTCTTGGAAGGCCTTCTGACACTCGTCCGTCCATTCAAAAGCCTTCCTAAGGACTTTAAAGAAAGGTAAACATTTGTCAGTAGCTTTCGATACAAACCTGTTGAGGGCGGCAACTCGTCCAGTAAGAGACTGGACTTCCTTGATATTTGGTGGCTCCATGTTCAGTATCGCCTGGATTTTATCTGGATTCGCCTCAATTCCTCTGTGCGACACCATAAACCCCAAGAATTTACCCGATGAAACCCCGAAAGCACACTTGCTCGGATTTAATTTCATGTGGTACCGTCGCAATGTATCAAAAGTCTCTTGAAGGTCGTCAAGATGTTTATCCTCGTCCTGGCTCTTTACTAGCATGTCGTCCACATAAACCTCCACATTTCGCCCGATTTGAGGACGGAACATATGGTTAACTAGCCTTTGGTAGGTCGCCCCCGCATTCTTCAAACCGAAGGGCATAACATTGTAGCAATACAACCCTTGGCTCGTGACGAATGAGGTTTTCTCTACGATCCGCTTCATTCATACGAATGCGGTTATACCACCGAAAGCGTCCATGAAGCTAAGTATCCTGTGGCCTGCCGTCGAGTCCACTAACTGGTCAATGCGCGGCAATGGGTAGCTATCCTTGGGGCATGCCTTGTTTAGATCAGTGAAATCCATGCACATCCGCCACTTCCCATTGGCTTTCTTGACCATGACTACGTTCGCCAACCAGTCTGGGTAATGAACTTCTCGGATAAACTCCGCAGCGACCAACTTCTGCACCTCTTCCTTAATGGCGTTGTCTCGCTCGGGAGCAAAAACTCTTCTCTTTTGTCGCACTGGTTTCGAATAGGGACACACGTTCAGGCTATGGGTAATGACGCTCGGATCGATGCCAGGCATGTCCTCATGACTCCATGCAAAGATATCGAGGTTTTTCTTCAGAAACCAAATCAAAGCGTGCTTTGCCCCCGTTTCCATGCTCGCCCCCACTCTGGTAGACTTCTCGGGCTGGTTATCGTCCAAAAGGACGTCTCTGTGCTTCGGTGGGCTCGGCCCACAACCTACTCCTTCCGTCTATACTCTGCCTTTGCATATGCTCGTCCATGGCCGGCGCTAAGTAGCATTCTGCGGCGGCCCGGTGGTCTCCTTGTGCACGGCCTACTCGTGCTCTGTCGAGAATTTGATGGACGAGGTGGTAGGTAGAGGTCAACTTTGCTTTCCGAGTTGTTCAATGTTGGCCTTCCAATAATCGCATTGTATGACGATGCACAATCAACAACAAGGAAATTCACCTCCTTGGTTATCTGCTTTGCGGATATGTTCGACGACCACTGGCGGCGTGATGGTGCCGGACGGGTTGCACCTTCATTCCCCCGAATCCTACCAACGGCGAGTTCCTTTGGTCGAAGGCGATCTCGTCCTAGTCTCGTTGTTGGAATGCGGGGTAGTAGAGAATGTCTGCGCGAAGGCCCCGCCATTGTCTATCGGTACCTACGGTCGTGTAATCGGAGATGAGTAGGGTGATGACTATCGCGTCATCGTGGGGGTGGTGAACTCGTCCTGCCTCCTCGTACGTGAGTAACGGCTGTTGGTCTACCTCCTCCGTGCGAGAGGTCGTTCGAGCCATTGGATGTTGCACCACCTTTAGGTATGTCTTCCTTGACTTGGACGGCTGGCAGTCGAGCTTCCTCCTATAATTACCCTTATTTCTCCTAGTGGGGCGTGATGATTCTTCCACCTTGGCCTTCATTTTCTCATCTTTCTGGTCTCGTCCAAGGAAGTTCCTCAATTTTCCCTGTCTAATGAGATTTTCTATCTGCTGCTTCAAGTCAAAGCACTCGTCCGTATCATGTCCATGGTCCCTGTGAAAACGGCAGTACTTGCTCCTATTACGCTTGTTGGGGTCCCCCTTCAATTTGTCCGGCCACTTCAAGGACGGATCATCCTTGATCTGCATAAGAACATGCTCTAACGGCATAGTCAAGGGCGTGTATTGCTGATTCCTCGCGGAGGAACTGGCCTTCTTACCATCCTTATCTTTTCTCTCGTCTACTAGAAACTTTCTTTGGACGAGGTCCCTGGTCCGGATAGCGATTGTGGCCCATTTCCGAGCGTTCTGCCCTTTTTCTTTTCTTGGCTATGATAGCGTCTTCAGCATTCATAAAATTCAGGGCTGAATGGACAAGCTCAGCCATAGTCTGTGGTTCCTGCTCGTAGAGCTTAGGAATGAACAAGTCAGAATTAACCCCATTGTGGAAAGCGGCCAGCAATAACTTGTCATCCATCTCGTCCACCGTTAAGGCTTCTCTATTAAACCGGGTGATAAAAGACCGCAAACTCTCATTGTCCCCTTGCTCTATGGTCAGAAGGCTAGAGGAGGAACGCTTGTGACGCTGTCCTCCAATGAAGTTGTTGACAAACAGTTTACTTAGTTCTTCAAATGATCCCACTAAGTTTGGGAGAATCTTGCTGAACCACACTCGCACTGGTCCCTTGAGTGTGGTGGGAAAAGCTACGCACATGATCTCGTCACGGGACCCCCTGTAGGTGCATGGTCGTCTTGAAAGTTGCAATATGATCGCAAGGGTCGCGATTTCCATAGTACTAGTCTTGAGAAGGCATTTTGAACTTCGGGGGTAGAGAATTGTATTTGTTGATGGAAGGCGTGAAAGGGAGTCGTTCGGTGGACCATATCATCTGCGGTTTGCTCGCCTCATATTTTCCCTCATTTCCTCCATGACTTTTCTCATCTGGTCCATTTCTTTTTCCAAGTGCGGCTCCTTCTTGAAGCGGTACCCCTTGTTTGATCTTCGGACTCTACATTTTCCCCTCCTCCTTCGACTTGGGGCCCTTCCCTCCGTATGTCCTTGACGTTGCCTCACGAGGTTGATCTCCTTATTCAACTCCACAGTTCGATGCGTCGGTTCTGCCATAGCGGCAGCCATGGATTGTATGTCTTGAATAGAAGGCGATTGCATTACGGGCGGTCTGCGATCGCGAAGGGGATTCTTGGAGGCATCCCTACTCTGGTCACAGGCTGGTAGCCACTTGATCTTGTTCGAACCATTCAGCCTTTTGTACGGGATAGAATAACAAGTTCTTTCCCACGAGACGGCGCCAAGGCGATGATGCGAAGAAAATCGGTAAGGAACCGGATGCTTCGGATTTGGAAAGGACTACTTGGTTCTTTCTACGGCCCAGAAAAAGAAAGAAAAGCGTATCAAAGGCGGCCAGAATTTCTTGGCCAAAAGTCCTCCAGATGGCAAAGTTAGTTTCTTCCTCTAAGTTATTTGAGTTCCAACTTTTTTGGAGTAAAAACTCAACATACCTTGGGTTTGTACGAAACGACCTTTATATAGTGTTATCATAGGCGGTTACCAAAATATGAACTTCTCTACGACGAGGAGAGATAGAAATCAAACGTAACTTGCATAGCAGTTTGGAAGTTATGCCTCTTGTTTCACAACGGATACACAGCGGTTATGCGTGGGATAAGGGATTATCATATCTCATTTGGAGATTTTCCTAAGTGTGACACCCTCGTCCTTGAGTTCCTCAGTTGGGCGTGCTTTGTTTCACACGCGGGGGCTGTTTCGCCTAACGGGTGAATTTGCTCAAGACGAGGATGTCGACACTCTGGACGAGTGCATCACTGATGGTGCGTACCTCGTCTTGAGCTCTTCTTCCCTGGACGAGGCACTTGTAGGTAAGTTTCTGAGGGCGTTTACGGTAGTAGGTGGGCTACGGACGACCTGTATGGACGACTTGGAGATGGGCTAAATCATTCTCCTATCAGAATTAGCAATGGAATCACGAAGAACCACCATCGTAGGGTCTGTTAAAGATCCTGAGTTCTACTCATAACTGCTACCTACTTCACTATTATGTTATCTTCTAGAAATTGAATCTTGATTGGCGTTTATGAACTCCCTATCATCCCTATCATTTAGTCTAACAAAATTATGAAGAGCCATAGTAGCAGATACAATAAGTATTTGGATATGGAATGGAAAAGATGGCATGTTTCTGATAATTCTCCATTCATTCTTCCACACACCAAAAGTGCGCTCAATCACACATCGAAGAGATGAGTGAGCATGATTAAATTTTTCACGTCTAGTTCTAGGGCTTCCACCTCTCCTTTGAAAGTCCTGAAGATGGTATGATATCCCTTTGTATGGTGCCAAATAGCCTTTCATCATTGGGTATCAAAAATCAACTACATAATATTTTCCTAGACAAAAAATTCAATTGTATTAACACACACACAATATGTCATTATAATGAACAATTGATTAACCAATTACAAACCTGGTGGTGGGTGCGGAAAGTTGTTACTTTGTTTACGAATAGTATTAAGAAAAATGTGGGTGTCGTGTGCTGCACCTTCCCATCTAGGCAAAACAAATGTGAATAACATATCAAAGTCACATGCAGCTATCACATTTTGGGTTGGATATCCCTTTTGATAGTGGTGATTTTACAAGTTACTTACGCTTTAAGAAGGCTGACGAGAGCATCGAACCCATCAGCCATAGTCATTAGGACATCTCCTTTTGACGCTCGAAGCCACGCACCATACGTGACGGCGTTAGGCTGAAGTATCAGCTGACAAAGTCAAGGCTGAAGGTCCTAAGCTGACGATCTTGCTAGAGACATACGTGGGCTGACGACCTTGCTGGAGACATACGTTGGTTGACGACCGTATAGGAGACGTACGTAGGTTGACGACCTTAGTAGATAAAAGTTGAAGGAATAACCCAACCTTCATCCTTGACTTGCTTTGCCCTTTACATACGTGCATATAAGGAAAGTTCTTGCGCTACACGCTCGGCCTTAGTCAGGAAGATTCCTATAAGGAAAAGGGCTTTAGATGATACGCGAAACCTACAAATTACTCTCCTAGAAGGAAAGTACTTCCTCACCAAGGCGCTTATTTCGGATCCATGCCACTATATATACTCCAAAACCCTCATAAGCCAAGGTACGCATAGTTATCTCCACTCTGGCACTCTAGAGTTGTTGAAAATACTCTAACTTGACCTTCAGAGGGTTTTTGGCCGGCACCACACCAGTGCTCTCTGTTTAGGTTGTCTATTCTCTTTTTGTAGGTGTTGCTTCGGTTCGAAGAGTGCTCGCAGCTTACTGGTGATTTCATCGGCATCATCACCTTTCTTCCAAAGTATGGAATGGACTTCTCAGTAGGTACAATCGCTATCACATGTGTGCCATCAATCGCACCGATGCAATCTTAATAAAAACATTAATAGTTTGCAGTTCCACATGCATTGTATTATCTTATAGACAATAACACTTATTCAAATATACAATAGTACACATACTTTGAAATGTGGCCAATAAATTGGATGGTCTTGTATTTTGATTGGAACTTCACTAAAAGTTGGATCCGAAGGCTTTACATATGCAGTTGCAAAGCGAGCACCCAACAGAGTGATCATCTTCTCAAAATGTCTACTTATGGTTTCACCCAAATGCTGAAATAATTCTTGAACCATTCGGTTACATGTTCCATGACCAAGTATCACTAAACAGATTGCCACTAACTCTTCTAACCTTATATTCCTTGAATGTTGAAGTCCAAAGTCATGTTGTAAAACTTGACACAAATTATGAAACACCTCCTTTTTCATTCTAAACATATTGTAACACAAATTCTCATTACCTTCCATACAGCGTCTCAGCCAATCCCACCTTGTTTGTTCAGAATCATAACAAGGAGTCTTATTAATGTACTTATTGAAATACGTCACAACTGCTTCACAGGTAACTGCCACAAGCTGGTAAAACTCCTCGTCAGAATCGTCATTACCATCATCATCATCAGAATCACCGTCACTGTCATCATCACTGTCACTACTCTCACCATCATCATCATCATCATTGTTATCACCATCATTATTATTGTTCGTACCATCATTATTATTGTCAGCATTGTTATAATCACCACCATCATGATCATCACAATAATTTCTGTAATCCCCATCCATTAATAGTTCCATAAAATGGCCACTCTCATGAGTACCATTATAATCATCCATATTGGTTTAAGCTTCACAACAAAGTAACAAATACTCAATCAAGACAATTCAGAACATACCAAGACAATTCAGAACATCAAGTACATAACACTGTAATGAAAATTTCAAATGTGTTTACATTACACATATATTAGTCCAAAGCTAATACTAAATATCACATAACTTAGTTTAAAGTTAATACAACATAGCTAATACAACATAGTTAATACAACATAGCTAACTTAGTTTAAAGTTAATACAACATAGTTAATACCACATAAGGTTAGTCACTTCTTTTGGTTATAAATCATTTCTTGTAGCCACTCCAGCTGTGACTCTGGGTCTTTGAAAGTTAGGAACATCTCCTTCCGTGACCTTTTTAGTAAGATAATGGAAGCTTGAACCACAAACGTACTTTCCACTCCAAGAAGTGCTCTCACAATTGCCATGACATTATCAATTGAACTTGGTGACTCTCGAGAAGTACCTTCGGACCTATTCTAACAGACAGTTATTAATTGACTAATACGATTGTCCAACATTGCAGCTCCTCCTATCTTCTTCTTTTTCTTCTGTGAGGGTATTGATTCACTAGTTCGCTTTTGTCCTGAACTACGTGATTGACTAGTATGTCCTTGCTGCAAACTATCAATGTCTAAACTCATGTCACATTGGTTATCCTTAAATTCGGAGCTACCATCTGAATCACCAGCACCCTCTTTTGGCATTGTTGGAGGTAATGTATCTGAAGAAGGAGTCCATGCAGCCACCCCAGTTGCTGCAACATCCCTAAACATTATCTCAAGTTGTTCTAGATTCTATGGACCTTTCTCTCGAAATTTTTTAGCTTTGGGTAATTCCTACAAAATATAATTGTAATTTCACTCATATAACAATAATATTAAAAAAAAACTATCTCCAACTAACTACATATTAATAAAATGCTCAACTCACCTTCAACTTCAAGTCCCACCAATAATCAGGAGTAGCAATCATTCCCTTCACTGCATCCCAACCTAAACTTGTGTCAAGATTCCTGAATTGTTCCCACACTCTCCAATCACCTTTTAATACATCCCACCTACTTTTTAATTGGTCCTTATCATAGTTTTGACCGGTCTCATCACAAAATTTGGTCACCAAATTGAACCAACCTTTGGTACTAAAGCCAGCACCTTTTGTTCTATTCCCGGCTTGAATTTGTTCCACTCAAAGGTTACAAAAAGTAGTTGTCCACGTTGGATTAATATCCCAATCTGCTCTAGCCTTTTTTACCTCAAGGTTGGAAGTGGTCTTTTTACCCATCTATAAAGTTAACCAGCTATAAGAAATGCAAAAAATAGAATACATAATATTCCAATTTAGTGAACTAGTTACAAACATGATCTAAAATCCAGAAAAAAGAAAAAGAAAATTGCTGCCTAGTCTGAGCATAAAATAGAAAGGGCTAGAGAGGAATCTCATCATGTCACCGTTTGTACACTCACTAGTCAGTAGTCAGTAAACACAGCCAGAACATTGCTGCCATAAAAGGTGGGAAGAACACACTAAAACCTTTGTCTGAAACCCAATCTTATCTCCTCCATAATTCTAGGCTAAAGTTATGCCAAACCATAACAATCCATTTCATTTAAATTGGGTTTCTTTACCAAACCTACTAGAGTAACTCTTCTGCTTCTGTGGACTTTAATTTTTATTTTTTTTTTTTTAAGTAAAGGATAATTTATTAGAGACGAATAGGAGTGCTTCAAGTATATGTATACAAGAGGTCCTCTTAAAATTCTTACATTGAAATTTTAACAAGTCGTGAGAATCTAGAAAAGAGGAAGATGAGACTGCCCAAAACATAACAATTCCATATAGTGATCTTAAAAATAATCTTAATCCAACAAATCAACTGCAGTATCCAAGGTTATTAACCTTGAGAACAAATCATAACTGAAGCAAAACACTTCCACTCCTCATTACTAAAGACCAAAAAAACCACATAAACAATAAAATTTGCAAAAGTTTGGGTTTGGGGTCTGAAAATCATTGTATAGCTTACAAAAGTTTGGGTTTGGGGTCTGAAAATTGTATAGCTTACAAAAGTTTGGGTTTGGGGTCTGAAAATCAGAGGAGAAAAAAGAAAATATGTAGTTGTTGTCAGGGTGTGCATGCCCCATCAGCAACAGCCGCACCGTGTGCGTGCTCTCTTGATGTGGGGTGCGGCTGCTGCTAATGTTAAGCAATTGGGTGAAATTGTCTTCTTATATTATTTCAATGAATCTAAGCTTTACAAGGGTGAAATTTATATAGGGAGAATGATAACTGCTCTGAAATGAATTCTCCAACTGTTACAACAGAGCAGTAACTAAAAGCTAACAAACCTAACAACTTAACAACGCTCCTTCCAATGATAGGTTGAGTGCCTCAATGATAAACTAGTGACTAGAAGAATCATGACAGGTAGTTTTTGCAAAGAAAGGAAATTACACACAGCTGTCTCGAGACTATCTGTCACTTAGATAGGCACATTGGAGATGACAAGTCAAGTAGCTGATTTAAGAAGTCTTTGCTCTCTTATGAGATTAGCAAGAGTAGAACCCAAGACTTTATATCTCATACCTATCAATTTCTTAAACACTACGTTTATGACATGATTAATTCAACAACTCTTTTGGTGAATGAGATGAAACAGATCATATTGTCTTGTTGAAATGCACTTGGATTCTAGACTCAACAATCTACATTTATCCAGCAAGAAATAAGTTTATAGTGAAAAACAAAAACAAAAAATTCCTTGGAGAGGTGGACTTCTTACTAACCTTCTCTTGTTGGGTTGCCGAGAAAACAAATCAAACACAACAAAAAACAAAAAATTTGAAGCAACCCAATACTTTAAAAATACATTCTTTTTTTATCTGTTTCAGCTTCCCAAAAAGTGTGTGACTAATTACAAAAGAAAAAAATTACAAAGCATCCACAAAGCATGTAGCTAATAGTCAAACAGAGCATCCACAAAGCATCCTCAGTCAAACAGAGCATCCACAAAAGAAATAAAAATTACAAAGCATGTAGCTAAAAAAATTTTCAATACCCGGCAAGAGAACAAATAGATCATTAGCAACAACAAAGCATGCAAGATCTGAAATTTTTTTTCCCACACTCGGTAAAAAAAAAAAAAAAATTCAGATCAGTGTTGGTACTTGGTGGTTTTTGGTAGCAGATCAGTGTTGCTTGGTGTTTTGTTGATCAAATCTCTACCTTCAAAATGTATTTCTTAGATCAGATTAGACATAAATAAATTTTTTTATAAAAAAATACAGATCAGAGAAGACGAAGAAAGCAGAAGAAGAGGAAGAAGATTCAAGGATGACTTACCACGGAGAGACTGGTAGCAGCACGGAGAGGGCAGAGCAGAGAAGAGATGAGACGCGTTAAGCACGGAGAGGGCAGAGCAAGAGAACAAATAGATCATTAGCAACAACAAAGCATGCAAGATTTGAAATTTTTTTTCCCACACTCGGTAAAAAAAAAAAAAATTTCAAATCAGTGTTGGTACCTGGTGGTTTTTGGTAGCAGATCAGTGTTGCTTGGTGTTTTGTTGATCAAATCTCTACCTTCAAAATGTATTTCTCAGATCAGATTAGACATAAATCAATTTTTAAAAAAAAAAATACAGATCAGAGAAGACGAAGAAAGCAGAAGAAGAGGAAGAAGATTCAAGGATGACTTACCACGGAGAGACTGGTAGCAGCACGGAGAGGGCAGAGCAGAGAAGAGATGAGATGCGTTAAGCTTCAGGGATTTTAGGTGGAGCAGAGAGATGAGATGAGAGGAATGAGAAATAGTTGCAGAAGAGAACTGATGATTTATCAATGGGTAATTCGGTAATTTTAGGAAGAGCCCAATGGATAGCTGAAAACGCGCATGGACTTTTTGTTTATGGAGCTCCAGAGCTCCAAAATTGGATTGGGCATTTTTGCCTTGGCCCAAAACGCAACTTTTACCCAAAAGTTGCGTTTTTGCTTCACCAAATGCTCAAAGAAGTCCAGCTTTTAAATAAAGGTGTGTTTCAGCCCCTAAAAGCCCAACCAAACGGGCACTCAGTTCAGTCCTAACTTTTATAATTGTCTTTCTTGCTCCAACATATAATTGTATTGTACTTTTTCAATTATTTGTCATGAACTGCTAAAATGGACAATTCTATTCCATAATTTAACAACCAAATTAACATTTGTATATTGTTTTTATTGTAATTTTGATTTAACCAAATTTTATAATCTTAATGTGAAGTTGTTACTACTCTATATATTTTAATAACCAATAACGAGGAATATCTCATAAATAGTAATAGTATTTGTTATTCTTATCCATTCTTTGATGATAATGATATTTCATAATTCCATATGGGCCGCAGTCACTGATTTTGCATTTAGAGTGGTTCAGCTGTAATATTTCAAATATTTTATGTAGTGAACTATTTTTTATATCTTCTTGTGAAATCATTGTGTGTTGTGGTAATGCCTGATTTGTGATGACTCTCACACCAAATAAGGTATGTCTGCCACTATGTATGATCTCACAGTAGCACTTTTTGCAGTATGGAGCCTCGGATCGATGAGGATCCAGAGATTATGTGCCCAGTCCAGAAAGTACTTCATTGCTGATGCAACAAACAAATCATCAATCAGAAATTATTTGGAATGGTGAGGCGAAATATCTAGTTCTAAGAACCGCTTATTTTTTACAAAGCGTGTTTCACTTTTAGCAAGTTCTTTCAAAGTTGTATATCAAATTCTAACAACTGCTATAATTTTTATCCATTTTGTAGGACCCGGGCCCACTTCAATGCCATGGTCGCTTTAAGGAGATGGAAAACATATCGATACAAGATAATCAGGTGATAGACATTATCAAGTTGGTGGGGCTAGAAGGATTATTTAGGGCCCCTTCTAGAGAGATAGATCATTGCCTAATAACGGCCCTAGTTGAGCGATGGCGGCCGGAGACTCATACGTTCCATCTTCCATATGGTGAGATGTCAATCACCCTACAAGATGTGGAGGTCATTTTTGGACTTCCTATAGACGGTGAGGTCTTGGTTGGGCCGATTGTTGTGGAGAATTAGAGGCAATTCTACGCGGAGTTGCTTGGTTTTGGAGTTCCGGAGAATGACAACAAAACTTTGGTGGGCAAAGAATTCTCATCAGCCGCCTTGTTGAGTGCATTGCAGAGCCATTGCCTCATGATGCAATGGAGATTCAGATACATGAGTATGCCCGGTGCTATATGTTAGCGCTACTAAGGGATAAGCTTTTCATGAACAAGTCAGGAGAGAGGGTGCATCTGATGCACTTGGAGTTCTTGCGAAACCTTCGTGATCCGCCACAGTATAGTTGGGGTAGTGATTGTCTGGCATGGTTGTACAAAGAGTTATGCCGGGCAAGCCATAAAGAGACAGCGCAGATTGGTGGGGCGTTGCAATTGGTCTAGTATTGGGCATGGGAGAGGTTGCCATTCTTGTGCTCGAGGAGAGAGCCCCCACCTGGAAGTGATTATGGCCCATGGCCAAAAGCTCCACTTGCATTTAAGTAAGTATTTTCTTGATATTCAGTGTGTTATGCAATGTACTCTTCTTAGTAACTAAGTAGTAGTATCTTATCTTATGTTATTCGCTCGTAACTATAGATGGGTGCAGGTGCCAAGCTCGAAGAGTAGGCCATCCGGCATGGTGTTAATCCACTTTCGTGAGCAATTAGTTAGAATGTAGCCAGACCAGGTAATAATATACAAAAATTCTGTTTGGTTATGTTGAATAAAAATTATTATCGCACGTTCAGTAGTTGAGAGCCTAGGGTGTCTGCTTAAGTTTTAGGCCATGATCAAGCTTTGCAGTTATTGGAAAGTACCTGCGGTCTCATTAGTGTGCCTGTCATCCTTTGGCAGTGCTAGAAGAGACCCTCCCCCTTCATGTTAATTTTAGGTAATAAAGTTCCTATGCAATTGCCTTTGCAAAAGAACCTCTATGTATAGGATTCTGTGCCAATGGCTAAGCCACTAAAACTATACCACATTTACATTATTAGCACCCATAAAAGCTCAATGAGAAACAGGGTTTTAGGATAAACATGTTGGGGGTTCCTTTGAAGTAAATACTAAACAGTTTCATTATATTTATTTAATTGACTTCACTGATGTTTCATTTCTATGTATTCTCCCTTGTTGCACATTTGAAGATGTTATGATAATTGTTTTTTGTTTCTATTGTAGATTATGTGGCAGACATATGAGGCAGACTTAAGCCACCTTCTTGCCTTCTGCATTGCAGGGAGGGATATGTGGACGGCAAGGGTGCCACTTGTGTGTTTTTGCATAGTAGAGACACACCACCCAGACTGTGTCCTTCAACAGTTTGGGTTGGCGCAGGAGCAGCCTGACCATGTTGTGTACGATGATAAACTGCATGGAATAGACTTGCGTGGGAAGGTGGAAAAAATTGAAGGGAGGAGCATGCACCGTATATCCTTTCATGGGGTATGAGACAACAATGACTTTACCATGCACCTCTTCAGATGGGTGAGATGCCCCGCGATCATGCCTATTACCGATGGTACCGTCCAGTCACTCGAAAGTATCTCGACCAAAACAGCGCTAAATTACATATAATGGTAATGTATTCTAATTAGATTTTATTGCTTGCTTTGTTTTTTCTTCAGTACATGTATGAATGTAGAATCAATTGATTTCTTGCTTTAGCAAATCTGGTTTAATCTAACTGACATCCAATTAAAAAGATTTTCTATTGCATATAGTATTCTAATAAAACTTTTAGTTCTTAGTTAAGTATTTGAGTAGATATTAATCTCAAAGTTCTAATTGTTAGTTGAGTATTTGAATATGGCATTTTTCTGTAAAATATACCCTAGTTTTTCTTTCTTTTTTCATTTTCTTAAATCAATAAAGCTATTTTCATAGATTTATTACAGTTCAAAATTACTGCAAACAAAGATTGTTAACTGTGACAAGTTCAGGATTTCATTTGATGATGTGACTCTAGAAGTCCAGAATTCAACTTGAAACTAATATAAGTATCAATTGATACACTTTTAAAAGTTCATAATTCGATTTAAAAGTAATGATAATATAAGATTTAATTTATAACAGTATTAAACTTCTTGATTTAATTCAAAGATTCTGAACCTATAAGATTTAATTTCAAATCATCCTTATTATAAGTATAGGCTTTGAAATGTAATTTACCCAACAAAATTATACCTTGCCTATGCAAGTGGATTAAAAAGTATGTTGCATGCTACTTTTGAAGATATGGGTTCTCCTTTTTTTTGTGCATGTATTTTTTAGTGGACTTTTGTCCTTATTCTACAACTCTCAGTAACTAAAGTTCATTCTTTATAGAAGTTGTTTTTATTTCCTTGGTATTTAGTTCTCTGTCTTCTTCCTAGAGGTGTCTCTTTGGGTAGTATATTTAGGGACTAGCATGGTAAAGGCAGACAATATTAGCAATTAATAAGTACTATATTATCTATTTTGTAATTGATACATAAATGTCTCAAAGCTGATTGTACTGGTCGTTTCTCTATTTCAGATTGAAAACCATAATGCGTTATTGGAGATGCTTCTTGAAGGTAGCCCAGGACATAACCACGTTCGGCGCGTCCTAAGTGCTATGGTTGGGCTTTGTGGTGGTCTTGCAGCAAATGGGCAAGCAAACAATGGGCATGAGACTGAATCAACAGCTGTTGTAACCCTAAGCACAAGTGCAGCATCCCTAAGTACAACGAGCTATGGTCGGCTTGCTACTGCAAGCCTAAACACAAACGCAGCTAGGGGCCGTGGTTGGCGTGCTACAGCAAGCCCAAGCACAAGTGCAGCTAGGGGTCGTGGTTGGTGTGCAACAACCCCTCGGGTTGTAGCTAGTCCTGAGGTACCTGCACCCATCCTGCACGCATCTCCTCAGCCTGAGGTCCCTCCACCCATCCCAGATGCATCTTCTTAGTTCGATGTCCCTCCACCCATGGTAGATGCATCTCCTCAGCCCGAGGTCCTTTCACCCACCCCACCTTCACAGCCTAGTTTTGATCTTGGTATTGATTTTCATATGACCCCTCCTAGCACCCTAAGACACCCTCATACCCACCCACCAGCTCTAGTGCACCCACTTTACCCATGACAATGATCCCCACTCCTGGCTATACAAAGCATCATTACCCACCTACCTCATCCTCATCCGACCCTCTAAAACCCCCGGTTAGGATTGACACTGATGTACCGGACGAGCATCCCCCTCATCAGCCCTCACCCCCATGAGGTAGACCGTAACATGCTAGAAGAGCACCCACTTGTGGGACTGGTGGACACAAAATAGGATACAAAGGCAGCTTTATGGTATGATAACATTACTTACAATGTAATGATATATTTTGCAGTTCACTTTATTCTTATCATTACACTGAATATTGATTGTATGCATCTAATGTCTTTGCAGCACGATGATGAGCCTAAGGATGATGCCCCGCAGCCTTCTCCCCCTGCGCCCAAACATTACACGAGGGTTAAAAAATACAAAATTGGTGAATCTTGAAAAAGATGCAATACCTAAAATGCAATGAGTGGGCCCTTACCAGCTGAAATTGGACAACTATCAAAGATGCAATACTTGTAGCTGTTAAACTTCTTATTTGTATCAATTCACACTAGTGGAACTCGACTTTGTGAAACGCGAGTTCCACTAAGACTCGAGAGTTTGAAACTCAAGTTCTATAGAAAAATGCTAAGTGAAACTCAAGTCTTTGAAACTCGAGTTTCACTGAGAAATTTTTCCCTAGAAAGCAAGCATGCTCTATTTCTGGCAGAGAGCATGCTCTGTTTTTAGAGTGTTCACACTAGTGGAACTCGAGTCTATGAAACTCGAGTTTCACTGGGAAATTTTTTTTTCCCTAAACATGCAGGCAAACCAGAAAAAGAAATGTGTGCACACACCTGCTGAGAAACAGAGATAGAGAAGCTAAGAATGTAATCCACAAACATTCATTGAGAGGCAGAGAAGTTGAGAATGTAAATGCACTCAAAAGGCGTTCTCAATAGGCACCAAACTATAGAAACTGTTATGCTCTTTGCATAAACATAGTTTTATAATGTAAATGCACTTAAATCACAACAAAAAGCATTCTCAATATATCAACATTCTAAACATGTCCAACCACACTTAATTTGTAGTTCTAACCATACTACTCAAATCACAATCTTCATAGAGGTACATTGGATAGAGAATTACAAGTACATTCAACAAAAACCAAAAAGTTAATTGTGCCGATACAATGTAGTCACTTTTGATAAGATCGGCAGTCCTCACAACAAAAACGTTGTCCATGGAAGCATGCCTGAAAAATGTAGACTAATCACGTTAGGAGACAAGACAGTAAACATTAGGTAAACATAGAATGAACAACCCGATCCAGAACTTTTTGCCATTTGTCACCTACCTAGTTTGGAACATAACCACTTATCGAAGCGCCACGGGACTGCGGACATTTTCTGTGGTTATGCCCGGAAGCATGACACAGTCCACATGTCTGCTTGGGTTAACTCTCTATCAAATCCGCGTCCTCCCTCTGCCATCCCGATTCTCGATCCTTATTCCTCACTCCATCCATCTCATTCCTTATTCTTGACTTCATTGATCGACCTTTGGCCCGCAACAATGCTGGACTAGGCAACCACTTTGGCCCCATGGGATCCCTCCACAATGACTATGACTTAGGAACCATAAATGCATGTGAGTAAGTGTGAAAGGCATGGTCCAAACTATAACATGGGTGAATATATGTGGTCAATCAATCTGTAGCGCATCACATACTCTAATTGCATGTGAACACGGGATGGAAATGTTTTGCCATTTCCCACAACTGCACGTTCTTTCCAGTAACCGAACCTCATAACTGTGGTTTCCCCCTCTAGTGCTACACATGTTGAATGAAGTAACTACTTGATATACTCTGTGTTCATTGTTAAATGCCTTGAGATAGTGCTTCTCAGATTTACGCCTATTTTCCGACCACGTGGAGAAGGCATATGTGCTCCATTTCTTACCCTCCAACAAATCATGAGTATACTCCTTGCGCCGGTTGTGGAAATATTCAACAAGTTTGGACCAAGTGAACTTAACCATTGCGGCAATAGGAAGGCCTCGTGCACCTTTTAGTACACCATTGAAACACTCTGATATATTGGTTTTCATTACCCCAAAACGTCTCCCACCATCATGTGATTGAGTCCACATATCCACAGACTCGCTCATTAGGTATGTGTATGGAAGATAATCTTAATTCTTTTTCTTGCCATCCTTCCTCGTCACCTTCTTCTTATTCCTAATGGCCTCAATTTTCACCTGCTTAATGGACTCCATTATGATATCAAATTTAACTACTTGAGTAGCATATCCCGCTTTTAACGCCGTTGACTTTAGAGTCGAGTTCTGAAAATGTGTGTTGAAGTTGCTAGCAACATGTCGAAGGCAATATCTATGAAATACCCGTGTTCTTCGATCATCCCCTCTAGGCTAGTTTGCAATAGCGTTTTTGATACCAAGATGTCGGTCAGAAACTATACAAATGCCTTCGTCAGGTATCATGTAACCACCTCCAACTGGACCCTAACTCATAATCCACAACAGCAAAGGCAAGAGGGAATACCTTGTTGTTAGCGTCGGTTACCATTGAGACCAACAACTTTTCCTGATATTTACCATACTGATGGGTCCCATCAATATTGATAACCGGCTTGCAATATTTGAATCCATCAATGAATGGACCGAAAGACCAAAACACACAATGCAACAATACGGTGTCATCTTCACCGGTGGCTGTGGTACGAAAGAACACCTTGGTAGTCGGATCTTGATCAATATATGCCATTAGCAACTTTTGCAACCTTTGGTAAGACTCTTCCCAATTCCTAAACATCTTCGCAATTGCCTTTTGTTTCACATCCCATGCTTTGTAATAAGAAGGCTTATGGCCCTCATATTTCGACTCTATCATAGATCTGAGATTCTTAATTGAGGTAGTGTGATCTTCACATAACTTCTTAAGAATGTTTAATGCAATAAAATTACAAGTTATCATTCTACCATCATTTCGCATCTTAATTGGTATACACGTGTGAGGACCCACATACACGGTGACCATCCATAGTCCGTGGAGATTGGGCTTCATGACTGCGCAGACATACCACTTGCATGACTCATCGACGCATTTCGCACAAAGTTTTTTCTTCGTTGACCTACTGATCATAAAATGTTTATTTTCCTTGAGGGTATAAATTGTTAATGCACTGCACCTCCACTTTATTGGCAAAAGTCAACCCCTTGCACAAATTCATGCCCTCTCTCCAAGTAGACACAAATGGTATCTCAATATGTGAAGGATCAACCATATTTTTCCAAATATTTGCAGAAAATGACAAGGCAGGAGGTGTGTAGGCAAGGATTGTGTTCGTAATATTTTCGACACTAATAACATTGTCTGCATCAGGTTCACTATCGTCCAATGTCTCATTGTCAGCAATGTCCCTCTTAAGGTCCCCAAAGTCCATTCGTTCAATCATCTCTTCAAACCCATCTCTATTGACAAAATCTTCATTGTTAATGGCAGTAGTCTCATCAACATAGTCGTTGTCATCATCTTCATCATCATCATACTCATCGTCATCATCATCTTCGGCATGAACATCATTATCCTCTACATGTGTAGAATACTCATATTGCTCATTTGAAACTGTAACCTGTAAACTTATGGCTGTTTGTCAGATTTCCTCGATGCCAACTTCTGCACGCGACTCCAACTGTATGTACAACTCAATACCATTTACTTCCAGTCTTCTCTCTAACTTGTCAAACATGATCTTTACATGTTTGTATGTATCTATCGCCGTATACTTGTAATTAATCCAGTGCCTCAAGACTTCATGTGGCATACAATAAGTAATTTGTATGTTGTGTATAGCAGGATTCACACACAATTCTTCCATAACTATCATCTTCAATTCATCAAGGGTCTTCAACCTACAATCAATTTGGGTATAATACAACTTTATACCCGGCCCTTCAAATGGCAATCCTTTGGCTGGGTACAGGTTGGTGGTGTCTGAGCCTTGCGCATGCCTCACTTTCATGTTCATCCAAAATCTGCCTGCTGCTCATGTGTTTGCCGCGGTATGAAGGTCCGTCTACACATTCTGCCATTCGTCCTTGACTTCTTATAGCGTGGGCTATTTTCCTGATTTCTCATTCTTTATGGCTTGCTCCCTTCGGGGTTGGACTTTGCTCGATTATGGGCTTCCCCTTCTTCGTGCCATTCTCCATGTTTTATTCTTACGGTCTTCCCGTGACTTCCTACTACATCATTTTGCTATTCCTGCCGTGATGTTATTTGACCCAAAATTACTGGGCCTCTTTGGGCTTGTTGCTTATTTCTTTTCTGACGGCCCAATAAACTCATTGGGCCTTTTACTACATTACTTGCGGGCTTTAGTGTCCAGTTTACTTCCTTTTGGGCATCCTTGGCCCATTTACTTTCTTAGGGTATCCTTGGCTCTTTCTAATTCTGTGCTTCCCGTGGGCTTTTACTAACTTCTTAGACTTTTCTAGCCCAATTATGTTATACTTCATCCTTGGGGCTTATGGACTCTCTATTACCCCTTACTTTCTTTACTTACATTACTTTGGGCCTGATGTGGTAGCTGTGGCACATTCTCACTTTTCTACATCCATACTGCCCATGGGTTTGCTACTTCTCTCTTTTCGGGCCTTTTTAGGCTCATTTGCTTTCTCAAGGTCCATTTGTTTGCTTTATGAACCTATGATCCATTATTCCTGCCGCTTGGGCTTAATGGCTTTTCTATCCAACTCCCTTCTGCCCACGTTGCTGGGCTTCTTCTTCTTACTGGGCTTCCTAAAAAATGAGCATCTACATTTAGCCCTCTGAGCATATGAAATGCTCCTATGGTTTATATGCGAACAAAGGCTTTCCTGTCCCTTTTGTTTTCTTCTTCTTCTATTCAATCGCGGGCTTTTTCGAATAGTGGACCCCAACTCATATACATCTTTTTTTTCTTTTCCTACCGTGAACAGTGTCGTCTCTTCGAATTTTCTAGTTAGGAATTATTTTGAAACACAACCTCCGCTTCATTAACTCCTTCCCTTATCTGATGATTGACCTATCGCATCTCTTTGTACCACTCTTAATGGCGTTGGTATTTAAGATAGAGTCCCTTCATATCTCGGACACAAACACTCTTTCCTTTCCCTTTTCTTCTCTGTGTCTTTCTTCCTAAACACCATGAATCGTCTTCCCCAATCAATCGATACTCCATGACGCCGGCGAAAGGCCAAACCTCTTCCCATCGTAAGGGAAAAGAGGTTGTCAATGATCCTGCTGCGCGTGAGGCAAGCGAAGAGGCCGCCTATTCTGAATCAGATCATTCCAATAAGGAAGAAGAACAATGTGATCCCAATAGTGAGTACGCCCCTCTTATAGATCCTTGGTATGATGTCCATGGCCACTTTCCCAAAGTTCCTGGTGATTATGTGCCGTGGCCACCAGGCCGTGTGTGGCTTGGCCTTTGTCTTCATAACACGGACGTTTCTTGGGCTCTGTTGGCTTCTTCGATTTTCGATCTTGCCATCCACCAAGGCACTTCGCTCCCCATGCCCATTCACTTCGAATTTAGGTCCGGCGCCGCTTTGGGTTGGAAGGAGTGGGTGGATACATGAGGTTGCTACAGAGGGCTGGGGTATTAAAGTCCATTGTTTTATCCCGCCGTCTATCTAACTTCAGAGATTTATTCAACCTCCGCCATTTGGTCCGTCGATGGTGCACCGCCACTCACACTTTCTTTCTCTCCAGTGGTAAGATTATCTTGACCTTGGAAGATATGGTGAACCAATTACTTTTGCCCATCATTGGTGATGTCGATCCTGCCACTTTAGAGCTTTCTTCGAAGGAAGAGGCCGTGGAGGCCGAGTTGAAGAAAAGAATGAATGGCAATACAAAGTTGTCATTTTCGATTAGTTCCCCTTCCAAGCTCCCCGTCGCTGCTAGCTGTGCGTCCTTCATCACGTTCTGGCTCTATAAGTTTGTCTTTGGCTCTCATCCCCACTATGCTGTGAAGCCCCTGTATTTTTTATTGGCTATTAAGATTTCTGCTGGGGTGAGTCTGCCGCTAGCACCCATATTCTTGGGACATTTGTATGTCCAATTAGATATTGTACAGAGCGATGAGAGTCAAGCAGGTTCCTACCATATAGTCTCCACTTCTGTTTATAGTACCATCTTGTAGCACCTGTTGTATGAGCATTGTGCCTAGCATTTGGCGAAGTGTAGGCCCGTCCATTTTGCCAAGGAGAAGTACCGTTTGTGCCCAAAGGTCATGACGGAATTCTATGGCAAGTTTGACTCCGATTTTCCGTTGGCTTTTCATTGGGTTGGTTTAAATCCGATTGACCATCTTGCTGTTGAATTCTTTGATAAGGGGGTTGGGTTTTCATGGAGGGCATATAGAAATTTAGGTACGGGTTACACATGTGTGGATTCTATGATGGGTACATTTGTCAATGTTGTTGGTACCACTACCCCGTTGACCGGCTTTGAGGAGAGGGGTATCACATATTTGGCAGCCACCAATGCCAGGTGGTTGCCTTTCTTGGTTGACGAATGCGTCAGATTCGTACACTATCCTACTAACAGGGTGAGAAGGCAATTTGGGTTGGATTAGGACATTCCTGATGATATTTCTTTTCTCATGGAGTCTCCCACTTCTGTCTAGCCATTCCTATGGCACATAGCTTTTGAGTTTTGGAGCCAACACTTTACCGTAGTTACCATCCCAGGTTTGCAGAGGGAAGGTATTTATACCACTGCTATGCACGGGTATTGGCAGGCAGTGATGATTTCATTAGAGAAAGAGTTGTTAGGCAGTCGTGGAATTTCTCTCATTCCTCCAGATGGGCTTGGCGCAGTTGTCTTTGCCAACCCTCGATTGCTTCTGCCTTTGCGTCTGTGTTAGCGTATGCCAAGAAGCAATGTTGATCTGCCATATTTAAGTGGGTTGAGGAGGAGAAATGGTGGTTTTGGCATGCCGGTGATTATCCTACAACCTGAGAGAAAAGGGTGAAGGTGACCAATGTCCCTATGCCCACAAAGAAGAGTTTCACTAAGTCCAAGCCTGCGAAGAAGAAGACAGGTGATGATTTCTCTAAGACCTGCTCGTACATTGTACCCTTTGAGAGTGACCTTCCTCCCATGGGTAACATTGTTTTAGATAGCACTACTCCTCTCTCTGTTCGCACTCGTTCCAACAAGCGTTTTGCCGCAGGCAAGACAAGGCCCACTATTCCACTGCCATCTACTGATGCTCCTCCCTCCAGCAGGACTTGAGGCAGTAAAAGGAAGACTTCTCTCTAACAGCACCCATCACTACTGAGCGTTGAGTATGTTATCTCTACCTTTTCTTGTTCTTTATTATTCTCATATAAGGTTCTTCTTGCGGCTAACTTTGTGCACTTATTGGCTCGTCTCCTTCTTCTCATCTTTTTTTATTTTTATTTTTATTTTATTTTATTTACAGTCTAAGTACAAGGAGGATTCACCTGCTACCCATCCTATTTCACTCGACAGGCCCCGAGTTTGAGGTATGTCTCTTTCCTTCTTTCTTTTTCTTTTTTTATACATGCCATTAACCTTCCTCCTTGTTTCACAGGCCGAGCCTGAACCTATCTCTGTGTATCACCCCACGGTTGAGGAGATTTCTGCCTCCATGGGTACACCTATGGAGAGTTTCTTTGATGGGGCTGATGTGGCATTCCCTGCCGCAGCTTCTGCCACTCCTACTGCTGCACAGGGAGTTCTTGCCGAGGGGTTAGTGAGACTGCTCCCACTCCTGCCGCGACACCCACTCCCCAGAAAGGGGCCGTTCCTTCTGCTGCTATCCAGGCTGAGGCTGTCTCTCCAGTCACACCCATTATTATCTCTACCAGTGACCCTTTCGCGGGTTTATTACAAGCCGTGAAGGATGGCTCCTTCTTGGTAGTTACCCCTTCTTCCATCCTTAGTTCTGCCACACGTGGTCCTGATGTGGACTTTTCTTCTAAGGAGTCTAAAGATGTTCTTGAGGACCCTAATGATGAACCTGCCAAGAAGAAGAGTATTTCTGAATCTGAAAGAGAAGAGGAGGGCGCTGAGCGCAAGGCCGAATTCATGGGTACGTGTCTCTTCGTATTGCTAAACTTCCCTTCTCTTTTTTTCTTTCTTTGCTATCTCCTCTTTATGCGTATATATTTGTGTCACCCCTCTGTTGTGGTCTCCCTTTATTTTGCATGTTCATTTTTTATATTGCAGAGACCTTTGAACATCCAAGAGTTGCAGCAGGCAAAGATATGAATACAGCCACTTCCCCTGCAGACTTGTAGCACCCGTTTCTGCCATTCCCATAGCCCCCATTCTTACAGGCACTAGTGAGTTCTCTCTCCCCTTTTCTCTTCCTCACCCATTCACCATGAATGTCAGTTTGCTTGCTTCATAGTTTCTTATACCATTATTCTCATCTCCTACCAGGTCCGCTTCCTATCGTTCCTCCTCAGTTCGAGGTAGGCAGTAGTTCCGCTACAATTCTGGATCCGGCGAATGAGGCCGCAACCTTCTTTACTCGTTCATCCTAGATCATCTTCGTGAGATCGTTCGAGCCTTTTTCATGAGGAAGGTTTAGCCTGCCATTGATGCCATTGATACACGCCTTGAGGTTCTGAAGAAGGAGGTGGTAGACTTGGAGGGTCGTTGTGAGCGCCTTCTTTCCAGCATTGGTGGATCCAGCCGTTTTGGGGACCAGACCCTTATCTTTGGACTTCGTTGATGATGATGTGGTTCCCTTCCTTTTTTATCTAGTACCCTTTATATTCCCCCCCCCTTTTTTAGCACTCATCTGGCAGGTTTGCCATAATTTGGGTTTGTAACTATAAAATGCTACACTTTGTTACTGTTTTTTGCTACTATTATGACATAGAATGTTTTATAATACTTTATAACTTTTTATTGCATACTTCATGAAAGCATGTTACAATTCTTTGTTTTGTGACATAGTCATTTGAAAAGAAAACAAAAGGGAAACGTAAACTCATTAAACAAAAGCGATAGTTTCGTAACCTCTCCTCTTCTTTGTTTTCTTCTACGCATAATAATGCTTCAACCACTTCCCATTGATGGGATCCATCAGGTCTTTACCATCCATCTGGGTCAAACAGTAATACCCAGTGAGATGCGCCTCTCTTATCACAAAGGGTCCTTCCTATTTTGGTGCAAACTTAGATGGTCCTGCTACCTTTAACACGAGTTGTCCTTCTGTGAACACTTTCTCTTTAGTCATCCTACTGTAGGCTTCTGTCATCCTTTGTCTATATCTGCGGCTGCGCTCCTAAGCTTCTTCTCTCTTCTCGTCAAGCCCTTCTAAATCCTCATACCTTTCTACCGCAAAGACTTCCTTTTCCTTTTCCTGCATCTGCATAACCTTTAAGGAGGGGGTCATTACTTCTACTGGGCTCATCACCTCTGTTCTGTAGACTAAAGAGAAAGGTGAAAATCATGTGGCTAACTTTGGCGAATTTCTGTAGGCCCAAAGAGCGTTTAGCAGATGCATTGCCCATCCTTCTATATACTCTTAACTCATTTTGCTGATGATCTTTATGAGGGTTTTGTTTGTTGCCTCCGCTTGCCCATTTCCTTGTGGGTAGTAAGGTGATGAACGATGGTGTTTGACCTGGTAGAATTTCAGCATCTTTCTTACGTCACTGTTGACAAATGGCGTGCCATTGTCGCCGATAATCCTATGAGGTACCCCGAACCTCACAATTATATTTTCCTTGATGAAGTTTGTCACTGCTCCTCCCGTGACTTTGCGAAGTGGCACTGCCTCTGTTTATTTAGTAAAATACTCTGTAACCACTAGGATCCATATGTATCCATGCGATGGTGAGTTAATTGGCCCTACCAAATCAAGCCCTCAAGTATGGAAGGGCCATGGGGGTAACCATACTGTGTAAATTCTACGGGTGGGTGTGAATTAAGTTGGCTTATACTTGGCAACTATGACATCATTTCACAAATTTTGCCGTATCCTTTTTCATGGCAAGCCAGTAGTAACTCATCTGTAGCAGGCATCTGTATAACTTCCTCTTCCCCTGGTGTTCCCCACATTTTCCCGCGTGTACTTCCTTTATCATATCTTTTGCTTCCTCAAGTCCCAAACAGCGTAACGGGTTTCCGTCATACCCTTTCTTGAAAAGAACCCCATTGTGTAGAAAGTTACATGTTGCCAACCTTTTAAGCTTGTACCGTTCAATGTGCTTTTGTGGTAGGAGGCCTTCTATTAAGTACTGGGTGAATGGTTTTCTCCAGTCTTCGCTGACAAACACAGCATAACTTTCTTCCCTGTCTGCTGCAAGTTGGCAGATCTCGCATTGGACCTGGACTTAGACTTGGTCCGCATCTTTTCCCATACTTAGCCATTAAAAGTCTGCCCTTTGAAGTCTGTGGTAAAGGTTGATCTCTCTGCTGGATCTGCAAGTCTTATCATGCACTTCCTTCAACTTTCTCTGGGCCTCCTCTTGCCCCACGCATCTAGATAAGACCCCGCTTGGCATCCTTGTTAGGATGTGTGCCCTTAAATCCTATTGTATGATGCTATGTATGACATTATGTATGACTTAATGTTGTGATTAATAAATTTTTTTTTTATTATATTCTAAAAATAATGGTAATATGAATATTGAGACATTATCATATAGTCCATGAGATGCATAGTATGTGATTTAGTCACAGTAGATATAAATCACAAGTTCTTTGTAAACTCAGAATTTTAGTTCGTAGTCAGTGATGAAATTTGGCATTTCATCTGCGAAGACTATAACATATTAACTAAGATGATTTGTCTTGATCATGGAAATTGAGATTTCTAGTTGGTATGTTAATATGTTTTAAGAGTTAAAACATATTGAACTAGACCGCTGTGAGATTTATTATTCTTCTAACGACTGTCAAATGAATAATAAACTCACGACTCTATTTACATGAATTCTTAATCCTGAGAGGATAATGGACCTGATCATAAAGTGTAGGTTGCTTTGATATATCAGGAGTGAGGTCTAACGATCAAAACCTCAGTATGTTGGGCAATCATATTTAGTGTTGATGGAACATATATTCTCAAGATGAAATTCATAGTCTCTTAATGGAGATACAAAATATTCTCTTGAGATAAGTTTAATGGGTTCAGTTATTCAGAGAGTTAAGCCTAATCACTTTAGTAAGGAGTTACTAACGTATATATTTATGAAATTGGATTTCATAAATATATGATGAATAACTTAAAGGATGAAACCGGGTACTCAAGGAATTAAGATGTAGTAATCTTCAAAGTGGCAGTCTATATTCATGACTTTGTATTACTACGAATATTTTATGAAGGCGTTGCATGTACAATAAAGTCTTGGGATATAGTATATAAATAAGGCTTAGAGTGCAACTATATTTATATAGTGGTATTAAATATAGTTAATGGTAACTTTAGACTTGTCAAGAGTTGACAGAAAAGCCCAAGGCCCATTGGAGCTAGTGTCTTATTGGTCCCTTTTAGTCCCACTCCAAGCCACACACTTAAGCCCAATTGGAAAGGTCCAAAAGGTCAGCCCAATTAGATAATCAGTTAGATACAAAGGGAGGAACATACAAAATTTTGTGTGTGTGAAAGTAATAACACTATTGTGAAATGATGTGTAAGAAGTGTTAGACACTTTGACATTCTCCCTTAGAAAACTGATTAAGAGACCACACTTCTTGGGTGTTAGTGAAATTGGAGTGAAGATTAAAAGTGTTCCCAAGTATTTTTTATCTTTGTTTTTTGAAATTCACCGCACCAAGGTACAGTCTCTTGTTCTTAAATTTTGAAACTTAAATAGTACATGTTAACATTTATGAATGAAGTAGATCCGTTATTTTTTCACTGCGTATGTTTTGTATGCGATACAAACATGTATTTATCCATCAATCATGCAGTATAACTCTCCTCTTACTAGGGCATAATCTTTTAGTACCTTTAACTCCGCAGCTTCTCCGTCCTTCATCAAGATCTCCCTTATGGGATTCCACCAATCCTCTTCACACTGTTCCTCCTGAAACTTTTCTTTCAACACTTCAACAGTAGACTCTTTCCTCTTACTAACTTCTATCCTGGTGCTATCCTCTTCGAAGATTATTTGTGAGCCTAATGCGGCCAGCGCATCTGCGAACTGGTTTTCGCTCCTTGGAATATGCTCTATTTCAAAGGTCGAGGACTTTTCCTCCATTTTCTGGGCCATTGCCTTGTACAGGGCTAGATTGGGTTCCTTTAAGGAGAAGCTTCCTTTAGTCTGGTAGACCACTAGGTTCGAATCTCCTACTCTTAAATGCTTGACTCCTATTTCAAAGGTCGTGGCTAACCCAGTTAGATAGACTTCATATTCTGCCGTGTTGTTTGCACAAGGAAATTCTAATTTGAATAATAATGCCACAGCCTCGTCTTCTTCATGATACAGAACTACTCTCACTCCCCTTGATTGGGTGGTAGAAAACCCATAAAATTTCATTACCCACTGTTCTCCGATCTCTTCTGCCACGACTACTTCTCCTAGGACTTCATCATCCAGCGGAAATTCTTCTTCTCCTGGGAACTGTGCCACCAACAGATCTGCTATAGCCTGGCTGTTTACTGCCTTGGGTGTTCCCGCCTTCAAATCATACTATGACAATTGTAACAACCACTAGGATAACAACCATTAGGATATTCTGCCAGGGAGAATTGGTTGTCGTAATAAGGCTTTGATGGCATGGGACTTAGTCATCAGCCACACCTCGTAGGCCAAGAAATAATGACGTAACCTTTGCAAGGCATACACGATAGCCAGACATGCCCTCTCTGCCCTTGGGTAACGAGTTTCTGTGTCTTTTAGAGCTCGGCTGATGTAATAAACTGGTTGTTTCATACCATCTCCATCCTCTTAGGCTATCAATGCACCCACGACATACTGGTTGGTGGCTAAGTACAGCAATAGTGGCTTCTTGTAGATCAAAGCTTGCACAGTAGGGAGATTCATGATAATCTGCTGTAGCCTTTTGAAGGCCCGCCTGCTGTGCCTTTCCCCATTCAAAGTTTTGCCCCTTCTTAAGTAGTTTTCCGAAAGCAAAGGTAATGGATGCCAATCCAGGGATGAATCTTCGAATATATGAGACCTTCCCCAAAAACCTTTTCAATTCCTTTACTGTGGCTGGAGGTTTCATGGTTGTTGTGGTCGTAGCTTTGGCCGGGTTTACATCTATTCCTCTGCTATGAACCAAAAAATTCAAGAATTTGTTAGGATTAGTGCCCTTAAATTCTATTGTATGATGCTATGTATGATATTATGTATGACATTATGTACGGCATTGTGTATGACTTAATATTGTGATTAATAAAGTTGTTTTATTATTATATAAAATAATGGTAACCTGAATATTGGAACATTATCATATAGTCCATAAGATGCATAGTATGTGATTTAGTCACAGAAGATATAAGTCACAAGTTTTTTGTAAACTCAGAATTTGTAATTCGTAGTCGGTGATGAAATTGGACATTTCATCTGCGAAGACTATAACGTATCAACTAAGATGATTTGTCTTGATCATGGAAGTGGAGACTTCTAGTTGATATGTTGATATGTTTTAAGAGTTAAGACATATTGAACTGGACCGCTATGAGATTTATTATTTTCCTAACGACTGTCAAATGAATAATAAATCTCACGATTTCTATTTGCATGAACTCTTAATCCTGAAGGAATAATGGACCTGATCTTGAGGTGTAGGTTGCTTTGATATATTAGGAGTGAGATCTAAAGTAACGGTCAAAACCTTAGTATGTTGGGCAGCCACATTTAGTGTTGATGAAACATATATTCTCAAGATGGAATTCATAATCTCTTAACGAAGATATAAAATATTTCCTTGAGATAAGTTTAATGGGTTTGGTTATTCAAAGTGTTAGGCCTAACCACTTTAGTAAAGAGTTACTAAAGTATATATTTATAAAATTGGATTTCATAAATATATGATGAATAACTTAAAGGATTAAATCAAGTACTCAAGGATTAAGATGTAGTAATTTTCAAAGTGGCAGTCTATATTTATGATTTTGTATTACTATGAATATTTTATGAAGGGGTTGCATGTACAATAAAGTCTTGGCTTATAATTTATTAATAAGGCCTAGAGTGCAATTATATTTATATAGTGCAATTATATTTATATATTGCAATTATATTTATATAGTGGTATTAAATATAATTAATGGTAACTTTGGACTTGTCAAGAGTTGACGGAAAAACCCAAGGCCCATTGGAGCTAGTGTCTTATTGGACCCTTTTGGTCATATTCTATGTTACACACTAAAGCCCAATTGGAAAGGTCCAATAGGCCAGTCCAATTAGATAATCAGTTAGTTATAAAAAGAGAAACATATAAAATTTTTTATTAAGAAAAAGAATTAAAGAGAGACATCATTGTGAAATGGTGTGTATGTGAGAGTGGGACACTCTATCATTCTTCATTGAAAAACTAATTGAGAGACTACACATCTTGGGCATAAAGTGGAATTGGATTGAACATTAAAAGTGTTCCCAAGTACTTTTAATCTTTGTTTTGAATTTCTACACACCAAGGTACGCTATCTTGTTCTTAAATTCTAAAATTTACATAGTGCATGTTGTCAATCATGAATGAAATAGATCATTGTTTGTTACTTCCACTATGTGTTTTATATGAGATACAAAACTAGTTTTTCCAATAGAATTTTCCTAAAAATACTCTGAAAGCACACTTGAGAGGGTTCATTCTTAGCTTGAAAGTTCTACATCTCTCAAATACCTTCCTCAACACTTGGACATATTCTTCTCGCTTCATTGATTTTACCACTATGTCATCCACACAATCCTCTAATTCTTGATGCATCATGTCATGAAATATAGTCGTCATTGTCCGTTGATAAGTTGCACCTGCATTCTTTAACCCAAATGGCATTACTGTCTAGTAAAAATTGCCTATAGGTGTTCTGAAAGCAGTCTTCTCTGCATCCTTCAGCGCCATTCTGATCTGATTGTACCCACTGAATCTGTCCATGAATGAAAACATGGCGCTTCCTGCCGTAGAATCTATCAGTAAATCCATGTTTGGCAGTGGGAATTCATTTTTCGGGCAGATCCTGTTGAGATTTCTGAAATCTACGTAACACCTTATCTGCCCGTTCTTTTTCTTTACTAGCACTATGTTGGACAACCAGCGTGGATGTTGAATGGTTTTGATGAATCCTATAGCTAACAGCTTCTGTACCTCCTTGATTATTTGCCCTTCTATTTCGGTGTGGAATATCCTGGCAGGCTGGGCAACCGGCTTGGCCTCCAGATCCACATTCAGTGTATGCACTACTAGCCCAAGATCCAATCCTAACATTTCACTATAATCCCATGCAAAGACATCTTTGTACTCCTTCAACAGCAATATCAATTCTGACTTTTCCTTTTCTGACAACTTTGAACTGATTGAAATGGGCCTTGGTTCCTGTGAGTCGGATCCCAAATTGACTTCTTCTAACTTCTCTTATGCCATAACCTGTGTGTCCTTTTCTACCATAACCTCCTCATCTTTCTCTTCGTTGATTTCTTCCTCTAAGTCTTCTTAAGCTATGCAACACACTAGGCTCTTGCGCTACCACTCTTGTCTGGGGCCCGCTTGTGTTTCACTCGTGGGCCCCGCGTACCTTCATAGTTTATATACAATCCTACCATTAGGTCCTCGGACCCTGACGCATTGTGATGTGTCATTTGGCTCTGCAGCAGGTGCTTCTTTTCTTCTCTTCTTCTTCTGAAATAGTAATTCTCTCAGATCAGGCTCTAGGTCACCCCGAATGTCCTCCCACCTAGGGACAAAGGTGCCTCTTGGTTTTGACACTGAGCTTTCCCCAGATGGTGCCCATTAGTCATAAAACATGGTTTCTACTAGATGGGCTTCTGCCTGCTCAAACAGTGATGGGTTTGCCACTATATGTATCATCCTGCCATTCAACCTTCCTTTCACGCACTAGTGGTAGATGGACGGCATCAATCGGTGTTTATGCAATCATAGCCTCCCTAAAAGCACGTGGTATGAGACCTTTGTCTTAACCACGTGGAACTGAGCTAAAGAGGCTATAGGGCCCACCTTTAACCATAGTTGGATGTGGCTTACGGTATATTCGCCGCTTCCTCCAAATCCAGTTACTTCCATTGGGCACCCCTAGATCTTTCTTTTTAAAAATCTCGCCGCTCGTAGGGTGCTTAATGGAACGAGGTTTACCGAAGCACCTGTATCCACCAAGGCTCTCTTGATGGGGATCTGTTTTATTGATGTGGCTAAGTAAAGGGGTCTCCTGTGGTCAGGGCACCCCACCTCCATATCCTCATTACTGAAAGTGATTTCACTTGATTCTTGTAAGAGAGCTCTGTCATTTGCGACTTCTGCCAACAAACATTCTACTCCTGCCCCGAAAGCAATGCTCACTAAGGCCTCTGTGGCTATCTTCTGCTCTTTCACTGTAAGACCTAGTTGGTCAAACAGATTTTTGAATTTAGAGCTCTTTTATAGGGTGGTGATTACTGCGGCAGGCAGGGCTGGATTCTCCTCCTCGTCCTCCCCTGGATCTGCACAAATTACTACCACTGCTACACCCTTCCCTTTGTGGTTTGGGAGTGGATTTCTTTGAACTTCCTGCTGCAACAGCTCTAGGGTCCCTTCTTTGATCCTGCGGTGTACTAGTCTGTGGAGCGCCCAACATTCTGTGGTAGGATGTTGCATGTAGTTATGCAAACAGCAGAAGCGTGGGTCCCTCCACTTCTTTTCTGTGGGCTCCCTAAAGACTTGATTAGGCTTAAAGACTCTGTTTGCTATCCACTTGTCTAGGAGCACATCTAGCTCATTTGAGGTGCATGGTATTAGTGGAGGGGTATTGTACTCCCTTCCATTAGTTTTCCTTTTTCTCTCGTCGGTGGAGGCCATTAAGGCTTACGGGGCATTTCTTTCGTCAGAACTTGGCCTTACCAATGGAGCGGTCTTTCTGGCCTTCTGTAACAGCTGCGCAAACTGGAAAATTTCCAAGTTTCCTAGAACAACTCTGTATTCCTTGATCATGTTCGTCATACACATCTCCACCAATGTCTTTTCCTCACAATGGTCATAGCAATCAAGTGCTATGTCCTTGAACCTCTTGATATACTCTATTAAATCTTCACCATTTCTTTGCATGGTAACTTGCAAAGTTGCAAGCATCACTGTTTCTTCTCCGTGGAAGTACTTAGTGCAAAATACATCCACCATGTCATCCCAGGTTGGGATTGATCTTGGTTTTAGACCGATGTATCAAGTGTAGGCACGGTCACATAGTGATTTAGAAAATTCCTGAAGACATAAGTCCTTGTCTGCTGCATAAGGGCCAAGAGTATCAATAAACTTGCTCACGTGCTCAACAACACTTCCCTTCCTGCCATCATACTGCATGAAAGCTTGTAGTTCATACTTTTCACGGTATGACTTGCTAAGCACTCTTAATGGATAAGGAGGCCTCCGCGCATAAAATCTCTTTTTTGGCGCTCTGGCCCTCTCTTGCTCTAAGAGAGACACTACCTCGGCCATGGTGATGTAACGTTGTCCTTCATTCTATGGAGCTCCCTCGACTGGCGTTTCCTTTTTGTTTGCCGCATGCTCTGGGACATGTTGGCTCCCTCTCTCTTTTGTCTTTTCTGTCTTCAGTTGACGAATTTCCTCCATCATCTGTTGTTGTGAATGTTGCAGTGCTTGCAGCACCTCAACAAAAGTATTGGCATTGTCAGTGGGATTCCTTGCCTGCAGTTGGAGTCCAACCCCCAGCCCGTTAATGCCTTCCGCCTGGTTAGGCTGATGAGGCATTGTTGGCCTCGACTCTACCTGAGAGGGCACGAAGCTCATGTTTTGCGTTGTCCTGCATTTGGCGACATTTGTTTGCGAGGATCTCTGTCCCTGTCTGCTTCCCAACTCCCTAATGAAGTTGCCAATTTAAATGTGGTGGGCCTTTTGTGCAGTATTGGGCTGGGCTGCTTCCTATTGTGCTAGGCCCAAAGTGTTCTGGATCAGGGAGTTGGAACCAGTCCAATTGCAACCCACCTTGGTCCGGCTTGTGTGCAAACTATGCTCCGTTTTGCCAAGGCTTTGATCACATGCCCATTGCAGGCAGAGCTGCTATGGTAATTACAGTAGGCAGATATAATAAAGATAATAACAGAGATTCGTTCACCATTTAGACAAAAGTAAATAATGGGTCATTATAAGGAACACATGTTTTATGAGATATCAACAAAAATAAAAATGAAAAATGTGGTAATAAGCCTATTGAATCACAAAGAAAAATCAGTTTGCCGTGTCGAGTTATGTTACAGAGTCTAAGTTAAGAAGGAAGCCATTTCGTCAATGCGAATAATCTCTTCGGCGAAGAAATTAACTGCTTTGAGGGAACAAGCCTAAATGACTTGTGCCCAGAGGAGTCTCTTGCCTTTAGCAGAGAGCATGGTTTGAGAGGGAGATGGGTAAATCATCCTATTCGGTGCATGTCTGCTATGTTATTCTCTCTTTTTTGTTTTTCCTTTTCTCCCCGATTCTTTCTTTCTTTTCCCTTCGTTTTTTTATCTCTTCGTTTTTGCTTAGTTGTTGTGGTTCTATCCTTAGAGATTACTCTTACCTTCCTCCCCCTTTCTGTGCACAGTAAGGGTTCCTTATATAGTGCCTGCCGCAGTTGGCTTTTACCATGTTAGCCCTTAACCGTCTTTGTCTAGTGTGAGTGTCCTTGCCAACCATTACTGATTAGTCAGTCGCCCAGCCAGCGCTACTTACATGTCCTGGCCGCGCCACTTACATATGCTGGCCGCGCCATTCCACATCACCAGACAAAGAAGACTATTTTGTTTGTTTACTTGCTGTGACATTCTTGCTTGCCACAGTGCGAGTGCTCTCTTTCTCTCCGTCCCTCATGGCATGCATCTAGTGGTTCCAACTCAGCTTTGCTTCTTTTGGGCGGTATGTCATCCCAGCAGAACACTTCCTCCAAAATAGCCTGAGTAAGAAGCACAATAATAGGTTTTTCCCCCTCCCTACCGCCAGACCATGCCCTCTTACCTCTGACCCATGACCCACTACTTCCTGTATTGGTTGGGTACAGACTGGTGGTGTCTGGGCCTTGCGCGTGCCTCACTTCCATGTTTGTCCAAAATCTGCCTACTGCTCATGCGTTTGCTGCGGTCTGAAGGTCCGTCTGCCCATTCTGCCGTTCATCCTTAACTTTTTATGGCGTGGGCTCTTTTCCTAATTTCTCATTCTTTATGGCTTGCTCCCTTAGGGGCTGGTCTTTGCTCGATTGTGGACTTCCCCTCCTTCGTGCCATTCTCCATGTTTTATTCTTACGGTTTTGCCGTGACTTCTTGCCACATCATTCTACTATTCCTGCCGTGATGTTATTTGACCCAGAACTATTGGGCCTCTTTGGGCTTGCTGCTTATTTCTTTTCTGATGGCCCAATAAACTCATTGGGCCTTTTACTACATTACTTATGAGCTCTAGTGTCCCGTTTACTTCCTTTTGGGCATCCTTAACCCATTTACTTTCTTGGGGCATCCTTGGCCCTTTCTAATTCTGCGCTTCCCATGGGCTTTTACTAACTCCTTGGGTTTCCCTAGCCCAATTACTTTATACTTCATCCTTGGGGCTTATGAACTCTCCATTGCCCCTTACTTTGTTTACTTACATTACTTTGGGCTTGCTGTGGCAGCTGTGACCCATTCTCACTTTTCTACATCCATACTGCCCATGGGTTTGCTACTTCTCTCTTTTCGGGTCTTTTTAGGCCAATTTGCTTCCTCAAGGTCCATTTATTTGCTTTATGGACCTATGATCCATTATTCCTGCCGCTTGGGCTTAATGGCTTTTCTATCCAACTCTCTTCTGTCCACGTTGTTGGGCTTCTTCTTCCTGCTGGGCTTCCCAAAAAATGAGCATCTACACTCATCATTATCATTTTTTTAAAACACAATAATTTTTTTTAATCCATACTTAACAAGGAGTGAAACTCTATCTCTCTAACAAATTCAACTTAAACTCAAACATTGATAATTACTACATGTAAAAAAAAAAAAAAAAAAAAGAAATTGAGATATCACATGCCTAAATTACTACACGTAACATTATCATTATTGACTAATGCAATTGGTTGATGGAAATGTTAGACCAATGCAATCAAATTGGTCAAATATTGTTACCTTCTTTTTTTTCTTTTTTTTTCTTTTTGTGTGTTTTTCATTAGTTTTAGTCTTTGTTTAGCTCCTGTGAAATTAGTGGTACAAAGTATTTAGTATCGTAGGTAATACTCAACCTCTGATTCAAATTTGAGAGGGTCTTCAATGTCAGTTTTGATTATTTTTATTACCAAGTTAAGACTTTTATTGGCTTATCAAGCATGGGTTAGTTGAGAAATCTGGTCCTCATACGCAATTGACAAATAATTACTAAGAGAGACAATCACTTATTATAAATAGAGGTTGAGGAGTTTAACAAGGTTTTGGGCATGTGGAAAGCATGTCTTAATGAGTAGCAACATGATGAGAAGTTGATGGAGGAGATTGGAGAGTTTTTGGACTTTTATTTATTCTATAATCCAGGTCAAAATCTTACAATATTGTGAGTATTTCGTAGTGTATTATTTTGGGTATTGGGTATTTTGTTGTCCAAGTAGGAAATAGAAAACTTAGGTATAAGTAGTTGATTTGTTATTTGTTATTTCATACTTCCTGAATTGTTTCCATAGTTTGTAAGTTTAGGGAAGGAATTCGTGTAATTTGGAGTGTGGTTTTTGGTAGATAAGGCTAGAAATATATATAGAGGCGATGTTTAGAATATATAGCAATGTATAGATTCTATGGACTTAACTGAAATTTTACATGATTAATAATGTTATTTATTTATTTATTTTTAATGGATTATGGCAACATGGTTGAGACTTCCATGCAAACTACAGATGTAGTAAATACTAATAATAAGCTAGAGATAATAGATGCCTAAAATAATTTAACATTTGTTAACTATCCCATGAATCGCATAAGTTAACAATTAGTTTTTACATATTATGAAGCATATGTCAGTACTAGTACTTGATCCTATAGCCTCTTGGCACTTGGATCGAAGTGATGGGTATTTTTGAGAGCTTTCTACCCTGCACCTTTTTAAGTATGATGATCCCTTCTACTATTTTTTTTTTAGGGAAATCCCTTCTACTACCTTTTAGACTGGATTTGCTTCAAACAGGGTTATGTGGCAACAAACGGAGGCGATACATGACCAGATTTGAGTAAGGACAAGGATTTCCTGCACACAAGGTTGCAACAGTTGCTGCATATAGGGACAGATGTCAAACAAAAAGAGAAACACGTGTGGAAGGTTATGTGCAACGCACGTGAGAAAACTTCTGTCAACTCTTAACGTTAATGATCTCTCTCAAGTACACAATAACAAATCACTCTCTCTCTCTCTCACTCATCCTCGACCTTCGTTCTTATCAGAAACTCCAGCCAAAAAACCACTGCCACATGCTTAGGTGGCCGATCCCACTGACCATGTCTCGACTGTTCCCTCCCCTCAGCCAACACGAAGACCTTCTTTGGATGAATTCTCAGCTTCAATCTCCAAAAAAGAAAAAAAAAAAAAACCACTGTAAAGCAAATGAAGTGTACCTTTCCCATAAAATGAAAAATTGTCCCAAAACTTAAAAAGGGGAGTATTGATTATTTCAAGAAGAAGCAAAAGCATTGAAACAATGTTCTCTACTCTCCCCCTTTTCTTTTCAGCAATATTGCTCCAATCCGATCCAATCAATGTGTGGGTCTTGTGGGATATAGTTTTAGTTTTGTTAATATATATCTCTAACAAGTTTTAAAGAAGGATTGGTAAGTATATATAGTCTATAATCTAGAAAAGAGGAAAATGAAACTGAAATATTGAGGTGGAACTAGAGCACCAATATTACGAATCTGGGTTGCATCGCGTAAGAGGAGCGAAGCTTGGTTGGGCCAGGAAGGAGGGTTGGCTCGTGCCCCTCACCCTCGCCCATAAGTCCGTCATACTCGTCCTTGGATTTGGCTCCTCTTCACTTGATTATCTTGTCAAAATTCGACCCAAAGGAGAAGGAGGATGAGCGAGAGAGGGGAAAGAGGCGTTGATGGTTTTGAAGATAGAGAGAGAGAGAGAGAGGGGTGCTATCATTGCCGTGCACGTGAGAGAGAGAGAGAGAGGTATTGAAGGGGTTTTGAAGAGGGAGTGATTTAGTGCCCGTTTGTTTCAACGTTTTGAGCACAAAAAGCCACTTTTTCAAAAAGTCAGCCTTTTATGTGCATTTGGTTCAGCATAAAACGCAACTTTTTGAAAAAAGTTGTGTTTATATTTGTGAAGAAACGCGTATATCCTGAAAGGAGCTCAGAGCTCCATTTTGGAAAAAGCCAGTGGGCGTTTCAATCTATCTGTTGGACTTACAGGGCAATTACCAAATTACCCCTTCACACCATTCCTCATTCCTCTCATCTCTCTACTCTGCCCTTTTCCCTCTAAATAACAAATTTCCAAATCCAAACACAAAAAAATCTATAACAAATTCCCATATTAACTAAGGAAAATAAAAAATCAATCCCTTGCAAATTAGGATTCCTCAAAACGCAAAAAAAAAAAAAAAAAAAAAAAAATGGGAGAAAGTGAGAAATGAAAAAAAAAAAAAAAAAGGAAGAGGAAGAAGAAGAGCTCTGGAACGTTTTGGAGTTTGGAGGAATGGCAGGGGAAAAAACAGGAGGAAAGAAGGGAAAAAAAAAGATCATGGGTGTTACAGACGAAGTGCTAGGAGAAAAGGAAAAAAAAAAAAAAAAGAAGAAGAAGAAGAGGAAGAAGGAGAGCTCTAGACGTTCTGGAGTTTGGATGAATGGCAGGGAGAAAAAGAAAGGAGGAAAGAAAAAAAAAATAAAGAAATGGTAAGGGTACGTGTGTGGAAGAGAAAAAAAGAGGGGAAAAAAAAGGAAAAAAAGTAAAAGAAAGAAATGCCGTGTGTGAAGGATAAAAAAAGAGGGGAAAAAAAAGGAAAAAAAAAAGAAGGAAATGTTATTACAATATTTTCACAATATTTTCACAGTAAATTTTAACGGGTAGGTTAATATTAGCTAATATTGGTGAGAAAAAAAATAATTTTTTTAGAAAGAGAAACAAATAATTTTAATAGTACATTCCAAATTAAAATCAGTATCAATTTGTATCACAATATTTTCACAATACTTTCACAATAAATCTTAAGTGGTAGGTTATTATTAGCTAATATTGGTGAGAAAAAAATAATTTTTTTAGAAAGAGAAAAAAATAATTGTAATAGTACATTCAAATTAAAATCAGTATCAATTTTTATCATAATATTTTCACAATACTTTTACAATAAATCTTAAGTGGTAGGTTATTATTAGCTAATTTTGGTAAGAAAAAAATAATTTTTTTAGAAAGAGAAAAAAATAAATAGTACGTTCAAATTAAAATCAGTATCAATTTTTATCACAATATTTTTCACAATACTTTCACAATAAATCTTAAGTGGTAGGTTATTATTAGCTAATATTTGTGAGAAAATAATAATTTTTTTAGAAAGAGAAAAAAATAATTGTAATAGTACATTCAAATTAAAATCAGTATCAATTTTTATCACAATATTTTCACAATACTTTCACAATAAATCTTAAGTGGTAGGTTATTATTAACTAATATTGGTGAGAAAAAAATAATTTTTTTAGAAAGAGAAAAAAATAATTGTAATAGTACGTTCAAATTAAAATCAGTATCAATTTTTATCATAATATTTTCACAATACTTTTACAATAAATCTTAAGTGATAGGTTATTATTAGTTAATATTGGTGAGAAAAAGATAATTTTTTTAGAAAGAGAAAAAAATAATTTTAATAGTACGTTCAAATTAAAATCAGTATAAATTTTTATCACAATATTTTTACAATATTTTCACAATAAATCTTAAGTGGTGGGTTATTATTAGCTAATATTTGTGAGAAAAAGATAGTTTTTCTAGAAAGAGAAAAAAATAATTGTAATAGTATGTTCAAATTAAAATCAGTATCAATTATCACAATAATTTCACAATAAATCTTAAGTGGTAGGTTATTAGTAGATAATATTGAAGAGAAAAAAATAATTTTTTTAGAAAGAGAAAAATTGATTTAAGTATATGAAGTAGTTGATTTAAGTATGAAATAAACTTCCTTATATATACATTGTCTTTTTTGGTAATTTATCCCTCAAATTGCAACTTTTATAAGTGCTAGCCAAACACTCAGCTTTTTCAAAAAGCACATTTTAACAGTTTTTACTAAACACTCAGCTTTTTGAAAAAACACTTTTTCATTATGCACTTTTTGAAAACTCCACTTTTTCATTATGCACTTTTTCAAAAAGCGGAACCAAACTCACCCTTAATTGTTGTCGTGTACTTGAGGGAGAGAGACTAGAGAGAGAGAGAGAGAGAGAGAGAGATAGAAACTTAAAATGTTAGAGTTGACAGAAGTTTTCTCTTAGTAAGGCACATGACCTTGCACATGTGTCTCTCTTTTAGCTTGACATCGGTTAACGTTTTATTTGTTCTCTCTGTTAAACTCAATCACAATTGACAATACCCAAAATTACTCCCTCTCTCGGCGAAAATAGCAAATTAGCCATTACTTTCCAACTATATAGTTAGCAGGCCTGGTTCCCAAACTATATAATTTAGTAACATCTCGAGTCTTAGAGGCTCGATTTTTGGCCTATAAATTGAGTCTTTGAGGCTCGGTTTTTCAGTTTGATATGGCATTTTTTTCACGTGGCGTCCACCTGGAAATCGAGTCTTAGAGACTCGATTTATGTGACGTGGCCATCTGGGTATGACGTGGTTGATCCATGTGGAAAAACAGGAAACCGAGTTTCTAAGACTCGATTTCAATTTGGGGTTTTTTCAAAATAAACGCCTCTCACACAGATACTCTCCCCTCTCTCTAACACAGCAGACTCTCACGCTCTCACTCTCCCTCTCACTCACCCTCTCACTCTCACACACTGAACCTCATCCTCTCTCACTCGCTCACCCTCTCCACTCTCACTCACTCACCCTCTTCGTACTCACCACTGTTCTTTCACTTAGTCTCCACCCTTTTCCTTCAGTCTACGCAGTCTCTCAAAACTAAAAAAAAAGGTGAGTGCTTTGTACAAAGTTCAGTGGGAAAAATCTGATAACCCTTATCTTGCTCTGCGCCTCCACTGCCTCCCTCTTGCTCACAGAGAAAACCTTGATTGAGAGAACAACTTGTAAGGTAAGTGAATGGTCTTTTACTTTTTTCTTTGTTCATGGATTATTCCGAAATTGCTAGAAGTTTGCTATGTATTTTGCGTTGAATCTGGATTTATTCAGAATGGGTATTTTCTGTGTGTGTTTGGTTTGGGATTTTGGGGTTTTGGGTTTGCTTTGGCCGTGTTGGTATGCTTGTGAATTGAATTGATGTAGGCTAGTGTGTAATTAGTGCAAGGACACAATAAAACCATTATTTTTCATGAAAATTATGTTCCTAACTTTTTTTTTGAACTTTTAAGAGAGTTTGATTCCCCCCCCCCCCCCACTTTGGTAGTTTTTACCTGAAATTGGTGTTGTATTCTCATATAGTATGCTTCTTTTTTTCTTTTTTTGAAGGGTTTCTTTTCATTAAATTGTTATGCCAATCCTATGTATCTTGTTTCAATTATTGTTATTTTTGTACACCCAGTTTATTTTATTAATCTTTGCTGGATTTCCTTGAACTTCTTATAGGATTTGTTTTTCTTAGATTGTTATGGGTCTTGTTTTTAATTGATTTCTCTTGACACCAGCGGCAGAGTAGCTACCCAAACTTGTAATTATATTTCGATAAGCCCTAGATAAAATTCTGGTTAGTGTAAGTGTATTCATGGAGCATATACAAAAAAATTCTGGTTAGTGTAAGTGTATTCATGGATCATATACAAAAAAATTCAGGTTAGTGTTAAGTGTATCTTAAAAAAAAAGTTAATTAAAATTCCAGGGCTGCCTGACAACTCTGTGGTCTACGCATTTTTTCGCAATAAGAACTGAACCTAGAATTTGCTTCTCCTGCACAATTGCATTATATAATTGGGAAATTACTTTCCCTAACACCTCCTTCAATATATTTGCTAAAATTTTAGCCAATATCCTGTACACACATCCTACACTTATAGGACTGAAAACGTTGAGATTTGAGGCCCCTCCCTTCTTAGGAATAAGAGACACAAAAGTCACATTCAAGCACTTTTTTGAATACACCACAGTCATGAAAAGGCTACAAATTGGCTAATACCTCCACTCTAACCACCACCCAACAGTGATTGAAGAAAGCAATTGTAAAACCATGAAGACCCAGAGCTTTATCCCCACACGATGCCTGAACCACTTCCTCCTGGATTGCATCTTGAGTAACCTAGTTGCTCTCCATATTTGTTATATTTGCAATAAAAGTACGGCAATGATGAGAATCAGGAACCAGGGGAAAAGCTTGTTTTTTTATCACCTTCTTTTAGCCACAATAAGAATAATGATTTTTTTTTTTTCTCCAAGAGATCTCCTCCAATACATTGTTTTTTCCAAGGTTGCCTTCACCTCCACCACTTTTTATCTATCTTCCTCAGACAAATATCCACTGTTCCTTTTCTCCTCCATCGACCTAAGATCATTTAGTAGGTTTTTCTTCCTAATCCCCATATTTCCAATTACTTTATTGTTCCATGACTTGTGATAGATTTCTCTATGAAGTATTATAAAATAATGGTTCTTTTTAATTTCCATGGGATGTTCAAACGCATGCTCAATTTTTTTTTGATGTTTCTCTGGCTACCTTGATGTATATGGATGGGACCATTTGAATTTTTCTTCTATGAACAGAGGTTTTGTTGGATTTGTGTGGGAATTATTGTGTTTTTTTTTTCTAAAGGGTTGAGTTTTAACAATCTGGGTTGTTTTCTGGTTTTAGTTTGATCTGTTCTTGTCAGTTGTTGAGTGTTTGTATCCTGTTTATGGTGAGTTATTTTTTTTTTATTTATTATCAGGCATTTGTTGTATACTATTTTGATTCATAATAGGAACAAAAAATGTTAGAGAAAGGGGAAAGTGAGAAGACAAGTATTTTGACTCATAATCAATACATTCTAGGTGAAAATGTATCTTCTATATAAAGGAAAAATCAAACTAAGACCACAATCAGGTTATCCAAATTACTTTTTTGGGGTTTAATTATGACTAGGCAAACTTGTTTTGCTGTCGGATGTCCCAAGTATGACTGAACTCTTCTAGGCATCGCACTTAGGATTTCCTTGGCATCACACGTCCAAAGTTTCATAACATGGGTCAATATTTAGAAAACTTGTTCTTCTTCGCAATAGAATAGAAAGCATTACATCCATATAACAAGATGACTAATACCCATAGAAAGCATTATATCCATAAAAAGCATTACATCCATATAAAAATTTAGAAAACGTGCACTTTACAGTTTATTAGTCTGCTTGCATCTTAGTTTATTAATTCTAATATGGTTCGGCTGCAGTTGATTGCTACTACTACTCTTTTTCTTGCTTTTGGTTCAGTCTTTCATCTTTTACTAAATTCTCATTGTACAAAATGGCTTTAGTTGCTCTAACTCATACCTAGTTCCATAAGCATATTGTGTGTTCATTTCTCAAACTAACTGCTTATCATTCTTGTGCAGTATGGCTGCTGCAAATGCTGGGCGGATTGACTATACAGAGCCTGGACCCATTGACAGGTCGGTGTTGTCAAAGCAGCTCAAGCATCGGTTCGAAGCTATTTGGAATGTGCAGGTAAAACACAACACTAAAGATTTAACTGATGTACATGCATTTAATTCATACAATGTACATGCATTTGTTGTCATATATTAATCCATGGTTCTATTCTATGCAGGATCCAGGATCCGTTACCTGCCGTAGCCGTAGTTTAGAGTTCTCCAATCAAGAGCCAATGGTGGATGACCGAGTCAGGAACATCATCAAGGCAGTTGGTTTGGAGGGACTCCTTTGGGTCCCAGGTAGAGAGATTAACCATGGTCTGATAACGGCCTTAGTGGAGCGATGGCGGCCCGAGACTCACACCTTCCACATGCCACATGGTGAGATCACCATCACATTGCAGGATGTGGAGGTTCTTCTCGAGCTTCCTGTTGATGGTGACACTATAACAGGGAGCACGCAAAAAACTTGGGTGGATGTGTGCCGGGACTTCCTTGGCTTTCAACCTATAAATCAAGACAACCATAAGCAACTTACTGGTCAGAGGATTCTCATCAACCGGCTTTTGGAGCAAGTTGCTAATCCATTGCCGCCTAATGCTGAAGAGGACCAGCTGCATAAGTACGCACGATGCTACATCCTAGCGCTACTGGGGGACACAATATTCATGGACAAATCCGGCAATAGGGTGCATCTAATGTGGGTGCAGCAGTTGGAAGACCTTCGTAACCCACAAAGGTACAGTTGGGGAAGTGCTTGCCTTGCATGGTTGTACCGAGAGCTATGCAGGGCAAGCAAGGACACCAGTCAGATTGGTGGGTGCTTACTGTTACTCCAGTATTGGGCATGGGCCAGGTTCCCCTATTTGTGCCCCGTAGTTGAGCATGGCCCGCCAGTGGGTGCTTATGGTCCTCCAGTGCGTGGTCCATTGTCCTTGAAGTAAGTCTTTACCTCATGCACGTCATATACATTATGTGATCATTACCTAAGCCCACAATCATGTAACTTGATTTTATTTATTTATTTTAAAGGCTTCTAGCAATTTTTTATGTCAACATTGCGTAAATTTCAAATAGAGGTTCAATATATATGATTACGTTAATATACTCTAATTTTGTGATTGTCATGTGGCTTGTATGTGCTTTGTTTTTTATAAGGACTGTTTCTTATTTTAGTGATATTATTAATTAAGTAAATATCGATAAGATTATTTCAGTAGTTATATGTGATTACATTATAGTTTTAACATTGGAATTATCTCAGTACGAAAGTTGTAGATATTGATCTATTGTTCTTGATTGTAGGTGGTTGTGGGTCCCAAACAAGAAAAATAGGCCCGCCCACATCTTCAGGGACAGGTATCGCGAGCAAATAGCTTCAATGTTGCCAGGCCAGGTATGAAAATGCATTGTTTTACATGTTTAGGAACAAGATATAGGTTTGGTGAGCTATGAAATATAAACATTGTTGCCTAATGTGTTGTGTACTTGTTTTTTGGCTGTTGTAGGTGGTGTGGCAGCCATATAAAGCTGAGTCAGAGGACCTTCCGCCGTGGTGCGTTGCAGGGACGGCCGTGTGGACGGCAACGGTGCTGCTTGTATGTTTCCACCTAGTAGAAAAACATACACCGGATCATGTTGTTCGTCAATTTGGGATGATCCAAGAAATTCCCCGCAATGTTGTCACTGACACAGTGCTTCATGGCATTGATTTGAGGGTGAAGGTCGGTGTTGATTGGACGCAAAAACATGTTGTGCATATCGATGAGTGGGGTAATCGCCTTCAACGGCGTTGTGAAGCAGTGCTTGGTAATATGCCTCCACAGCACGAGTACCACGACTGGTTCAAAAGGATAACTCGGAGGTTCATAGATAGGCCCGGTGCTATAGTGACTCTGCTGGTAACTTCTCAATGTCTTCTACATCTTACCGTACTGAAATAACATGAAACCACTGTTTAGATAACATGATATATGTTACTACATTTTCTACTTAGCACTTGGTCTTCCTATAATTTGCAATTATTACTAGCAGAACCAATTCTGAACCAACATTTATTTTATTATCGATTGGCATTGTTGATTTGGTATTGCATTACTAATATGTGTGGTTTTTCCATGTGCAGATTGAAGAATACATCCGTTTGTTGAGGCGTCACCCAGTGGGCACGGAGGACCATAAGGACATTACTGAGGTCCTGATGGTAGTGCATGAAATTGAACGTGTACAACCTCCTATCCCTGAGGCCCCGAATGAGGAGGCACCTACTCCTACGGACCCAAGCACTACTGAGGGCCCAAGCACGAGCACAACCTCGGCTGGATGTCGCCCTCATCCGCCTGTTGCTAGCCCTCAGGTTGTCCCTAGCCCCGATCCTTCTCCATCCACCCCACATCCATCCCCTAGCCCTACCATCCCTTCATCCACCCCACATCCATCTCCTCGCCCCACCATCCTGACACCCACCCCACATCCTTGTCCTGGGTCTGACATTCGTCCACCCACTCCACGGTCATTTCCTTAGCTGTTACCCATTCCATCCTTTGACCTGGGTATTGATCCAACTCCACCTGACATGCAGCAGGAGCCACCCTCCCACAGTACATCTACTGCCCCTTCTTCAGCCATCGACCTACCCCATGTTCAGGCTGAGCAGACTGTTGGGTTACCTGCAGTGGCAGAAGGTCGGCCGAAACGCATATCAAAGGCACCTCCTTGTGGGACAGGAGGACACAAACATGGACACAATGCTGGGCCCGAGGCATCTGACGAAGGACATGCAAGACCTCCTCCTCATTATACGAGACGGCATAAGATTCAAAAAAGGTAACTCAAAGCTTAATGTGAAACAACACACTTTATAACCAGTGGTATTCCTCTTTTCACATTTCAATCTACTGTTGATTACTTCATGATATTATTTTTGTTTTCAATATGGTTTTAACGTACATTATTGGAACTAGGTGATGGGAACGAGTACGGAGGGGGCCAAAATGACATTGATGCGGGTGTAGAAGATGGTAAGCAATATTAATTTAATGGTTAAAATTTGAATCAAAACAATCTTGATTAGTGAAGAGTTCAAACTGTTATTGTTGTTTTGGAAATGTGCATTACTTTCGTCTAGTGTATTTTCTCAATATTAGAACAAACCTTGTCAGTCCTTTGTAATTTCTTGTTATATGAATGATCTAAATTATGCAATGTAGAGTCTCCATTTGAATTCTGGGCCATGGAGGTAGCTTTGGAAGCTACCCGTAGTTTCCTTGCTGCACGCACAACAGAATTGGAGACTGCTGCTTATCCTGCATTAGATGAGCTTACGTCTAAGGTGAGTGCTTATGTGTTTCCTCTTTCTTTAACTGGTCCATTGTGTTGCTGTTTTTTGTAGTTGCCCCCACTTCCAACTACCTCAGCCAAAAAAAAGAAAAATAAAATGGAAAAGACTCTCGGGTAGTGGTTTAGTTAAGGAAATGGGTAGACTGCTTATATAAGCTCATAAGACTGATTGTCTACTTTTGGATGTTTAGTAGGAGTTGAAGGGGAGAATTATTAAGAGTGTGGTACTGACTCATGGCACTGCACAGTTCATGATCATTCATGTTAGATTTAAAAATTTAAAAATGTGCATTTTTTTTACTGTATTCCTTTATTTATTTATTTATTTTTAATTTTGGAATCATTTTAATGCTATATACATCCGACCTCCTTGGCTCTTTGGGCTGGTTTATTCTTCATCACTCTTGATTTCATGTTATGCACAGCAAAAATCAGCTCGGCCTGATATGATATATGAAAATTTGGAGCAACAAATCTGTTGGTTTCATGTTATGCACCATCTACGTTACAGTTGATTGTCTTGATTATATGGTTTTAGGAAAATGGAAATGGATCAAACAATGTATTGATGATAAACCAGAATTCTCGAATCCATCATCTGTCTCTCTCTCTTTAGCTCTCAACTCCATTACTGATCTGATCTCTTTGTCTCACCAATTATTCAGGTAAAGTCTTTTACTTTTTCTCCCAAGTTTTGGATTTTAAAATACACTTTTTTTTTGTATCCACAAGTGAATTCTAATTACTTGCTTTTAATTGGGTTTCAGTTTCAGAGCTCTTTTTTTTTTGGGCTTTCAAGAATCATGTGAAAGTGCAAAACTTTATGGCGTACTTGGAATCCGAGAATGTTTTCTTGGTGGAAAAGCTTAAAAAAGTGAAATCTTTTACAATTTAAAGTTGGGAGAGAAAAAGCAAAACTAGCAAAGAAAGCAATCTCAGAAAAGATCCACAGCCCCCAACCCAGAAGTTGAATTGTCAAGTAAGGCTGCTTAACCCTTAAAACTCTCTTTCTTTGTTTTTTTTTTTTGGGGATAATTAGCATATATTATTAGATAGTTAATTTAAGCAATTCCTATTATTTATGCTGCTAATCTTTGTTAGTTGAAGTAGTTCTAAGTTTTTGTTCTTTGCTATATAGTAAATTTGGGTTGTACTATGTTGAATTATAGGAGGGGAATGGCTACTCTAGTTGAGCCTCCAAATGGGATTAACCAACGAGGAAAGCATTACTACTCAATGTGGCAAACTTTGTTTGAGATTGACACGAAATACGTGCCAATTAAGCCCATAGGTAGAGGGGCATATGGGGTTTGTTTGCTCTTCCATCAATAGGGAAGCCAATGAGAAAGTTGCAACCAAGAAGATCAACAACGTGTTTGAGAATTGTATTGATGCGTTGAGGACACTGAGGGAGTTGAAGCTTCTTAGACATATTCGCCATGAGAATGTGATTGCTTTGAAGGATGTTATGATGCCAATTCACAGGACGAGCTTCAAGGACGTGTATTTGGTTTACAAACTTATGGATACGGATCTTCATCATATCATTAAGTCCTCGCAGCCGCTTTCCAGTGATCATTGCAAATATTTTTTATTTCAGGTATTAATAAGTTCTCTCAAGTAGTGGTATGGTGTTTTTTCAATTTTTACTATTTTCAGCTATGTTGATTACTTGGTACTAATTTGGTAACCAAAGAATACATGATGATGCGGGACTATGTTTGTATTTGGTTCCTTGGTATGCAGATTAATACTAGTTTTCTGAAGTATGAATTTCGATTATTCTGTTCATAACAAATATTTGGCCAATTTTTAGTGACTGGATTAAATTACCCTCCAGTGGAATTTATTTAACAGAGAAACACTGTGTTTGATTGAAGTGTCAGATACAATCAATCGGAACAGACATAAAGATATAACTATTAAGTTCACATGTGTTGAATTGAAATCAGTCTTAAAGTGGTAACTGGTGAATACTGTATTGCAATCAATGTTCAACCTTTAGCCGACAATGTGTGGTTTTGACATGGACAAAGCACGTACAAATCTTGGATATTCAATGGGTAGTTTCTGCTTTATAATTGGACTATTTGTGAATTCTAAATTCGTTTACATCTGTTTGGGTATCCATGTTTAATTGAATATACATACTTTCTCCACTTCTCCTTTAAATCCCTTCAATCCGTCTGTCATTGTGACGACTTTGATGCTCATATTAAACCCTTAGTTCTGAAATTATTGGAGTTCCTGCTATATTACAATGTTATAGCAGTCAAGTGAAGCTCAAACATACTTAAGTCAATACTTTTATGGACCCATATTTAGGAGGACAGTTCCTCAAATGTTATATAGAAGATGGTATTGGTACCTATTCTTGGCAGGATACAGACAATTGGGGTAATATTAAAAAACTAAGTTAAACATCATAGCTAGACTCATTAAATGTAAGATGATAAAGAAAAACGTATGAATAGGAAAATCTTTATTGCGGATGGTTGCAAGTTAATTGATGAATAGCTTTAATTGTAACAGATTTCATCATTCATTGGGAAAATTTAAATATTGTGGCAATGGGTTAGTAAAACTCAATTGCTTATTGTTGAAAGAAAATGGCATTTGTTATAATTCCTAGAATTTTTTTAGTGACTGGATATTGCCTTTAGTAAAGAAGTTCTCTGAAACTATAGTATATAGATATTCGCTTATTAAATAGCTACTCTAAGTTTAAGTATATGTTAAATTAGAGTTCTATTTGAATTTATCACTAAGGGGCAGCATGTTGCACCCAAACTAGCTATTTTATAAAGTAAGTGAGATTTATTGATTAATTAAGTTTGTTTTACTGTCCATAATATCATAAATAATATAATAATTTTTTAATAAATAAATAATTATAAAATACCATTTTTGTCCCTAAACTTTCATATTATTATTATTATTTTTTGTCTCTAAAATTTTCAAAAGTTCACTTTTTGTGCTGAAGTCAAATTATTTGTCTTATATGGCTTAACACAGTGTTGATGTGGTATATGACTTTGACAAAATTAATATGTTTTTAAAATTAAAAACACGTGGGACAACATAACTTGCTTATGTGGATTCAAATTATCATAGTCAAATTTGCCTCTCACGCCCACATAACTGGACCAAAATAGCCTAGTGGAGTCGAATGTCCCTAAAGCTAAAAGGAAACTGCTACATTATAGTCGATTGCCTCAATCGATGACCCCAACTCAGTGATTATATAGAAATACACAAGGAGGGAGGTTGCTGTTGAACATTATTGCTAGGTTGGGGTTGTCAATTGAGGCCATATTATGACTATGGTGATGAGGTTTTCTTTCAGTGTTGGGGGTTTGGGGATGTTTGAGATTGAATCACCAGGTTTGTGAGGGACAAATTTGTTTCACTGAAATTTTTAATTCACATGCCAATCATTGTGCTCCATATTTTTTTAAGGGTCATGCTAACGAGTACCCTTAGGGCAATTGTTAATAATCCATTTTAGGAAAGTTTTGACATTTCTTTTATAGGAAACAAAAAAAGTTGTCAAAATATTAATTGTTGTTGTTGTTTTTTTTTTTCTTCATAAAATCTTTCTTTAAATAGATTGTTAACCATTGCCCTAAGGGCATCCGTTAACATTTTTTTTAATTTTAAAAATAAATTAATATTGTCCAAGTCTTATCACTCTGTTTAGCCACGTAGGATATATAAAATAAGGGACATAGATAGAAGCTTGAAAAATAGAACATTTTGCAAAGTTTTAGGGAGGAAAATTGAACACTCTTTTGGTACAACTATATTTGAACCAACTTATGAGCAATTAAGCAAATAGAAAATTTTGCAAAAAGCTATATTCAAACGCTCTAACTATTTGTTTGAAAACAACTTATCTAGCTTTTTTTGCTAAAAGTATGCACAGGAAAGTAATAAAATAAAAACAAAAACAAATAGATTATAGAGGCAATTAAAGTTGATCTTACAGTATCTTTTGCGCTGTAAAATCACTGATTAGTAAAATATTGTTCTTTGTTAATTGCATCAAACTATAATTGTGTCTTGTAAAATCTTTGTTTAAACACAAATGAAAGACTCCATTATTCATTTATTGCTAGCACCTTTTATTCAAAGCTGCCCATTTTTTTATGTTTATATACTCAAATTTTCCTCACATGAATTATAGGGATTTTGACGGTAACTTATGATTAAATACAACATGCCAATTATTCATTATGAAGTTCTTTTGTATATATTGAGAAAAATCTTTAAGAGCTCTGGCTTGATTTGCAATGGCAAGTGCCGAAACTTTGGGGTTGGCACAAATCCTCAATAGGCTAGTCCAGGTTAGCTTCATGATTGAATTAGCAAAGTTAAAATTCTTATTGGGATGTACATGCCTTTTCACATGTTTGAATTAAGATGTATGGCGGGTTTGTTTGTGGGTAAATGCATGCGGGGTAGAAAGTCAGAAAAATGTAAACAATGATTTTGGAGGGAGTTACAGTACCAAGAAACATTTTTCAAAAAAAAAAATTATCCTCACATTACCATTGGAAATGAAATATGCATTGAACTGTTAATTAAACAAGAGTTTACGTCACTAAAAAAAAAAAAGTCTTAAAGTGATTGCCTTTCTGCCCAATTTTACCTAACTAATATAGCCAATGGAACATGATTAATTGCCTTGTTTAGTGTTTCATGTTAGATTTAAAAATGTAAGCACTCTTCATTTTTGTAGGACAATAGCAAATACAGATTTGAAGCTGGATTTGTCCCTCCATCCCTAATAAACTTTGAAAATAGGCAGCCAAGAGACCATAACTCTTTCAAGATGCCTCAAGACAGTTAACCACAAAATCAACTCCATATATTGAAAGTGGTTCAAGTCTCGAATGACTATATGTCCATAAACTCACATCATAACCCACACCGCCAGATAAAATCAATCATTGGGTAGAAATGTTACTGATTTCGTCATTTTTTGAAGGTTCATATAGCGGCAGGTTTTCAAGTTCTGCTTCAGTAGCAGGGAGATTCTCTTTAGCTTTAATGATTCTTTCTTGACGAGATTCTTCTTGCTTCCTTTGGTCTTCCATTTCTTTATATTTTCCCCTCGTACTTGCACCCCCTATAGAAAATGTAAATGAATGTAAACCTGAGGATTTAGGATTTCAAGAGTGATACTGCCATTGAAAGAAGCTAGAGACTATCTTTCTTTTGAATTTCACAGCCAAGTGTCTGACATAGTGGCCTAAGTGAAAACCTTGCTAGAAAGTGATGCTTGTTTTGAGGCATCCAGATGATGAAGGAGTTGGTAGAAGATTGAGAGGAACTTCTTCGTAATGTCTCTTTTCACTTTGACATGAATGGCTATTGATACCGCTACTAATATGTCTTTATGGAAGATACCTACATGTAATGGTGTTCTTATCTGTCTTGTAATGGGAAACTGAAATCATATCGTGTCACTTTAGGTGCTACATTGGAATTCAATCAAAGTTGCCCAGGTCTAGTTTCATATTTCTAAGAACAAATTATTCATTTTTGTTAAGCTAAATTTTTATGAAATAGAATTGATTGATTCTCCCTACCCTGGTCTCTTTTTTTTGTCTCTCCCAGTGGATGCTCCAAATGTAATGGTGCAACTGGTTACATTGGCTCCATTGGAAAGGACAAGTTTGGAGAGGAGATGACAACAAATTAAAAATTAGCAGGTGTTAATGTGAGTTTCTCTTCGTCTTAGACTTACAACTGAACTTTGGTTATGTCTTCACCTTCTTCCTCATGTTAAGACGATTATCAAAATTGTAATTAGGTACATTATTACAAGGATGAATCTACATCAACTGGAACATGTGCTGTTTGTGTGGTTGGTGGTGAGAGGTCAGTTCTATGTCATGTTTGCACGTAATCTCGAAATGCAAGGTTAGTTCTATAGGGATTGCTTTGATTGCTCAGTTTCATGATCATTTACATGTTGAATTGGATGAGTTTGGTAGGTTGTGTTTCTTGGAGAGATTATTTTGGTGCTTTCACTTGCATAAATGAAGAAAATATTTTGTAATTATAAGTAGATAATGCATATGCCAGGCAATAGCCTACATGATTGGCCCATGTCCTACACTAAAAGTTTCCAACTCATGGCTCCCATTATTACAAATCTGAACACTTGCAAAATTGTGTCTCCTTTATTATAATGGGACTTGTGTTGTCTATAGTAGCTTATGATTATCAGGTACACATCTTATATTTATGGAATTATGAGAAATATATTTGTCTATTGTGACTCTGGTGTTAGATGTTGGGACATTTACACTGTTCAATTCTAATCTGCAGGAAATTGAAGTTTTAGTCACAATATTTTTTGCCTGTTCCATGCTTGCGTTGGCCTGATTTTACCTTCACTGGCGAAATTGAGGACAATGTATGTTAAAGTAAGTTTTCTATCTTATAACTTTTGAAGAGTCAGCTATAAATTTTGTCAAGAAAGAATCTTCTGTGGTGCCTCGTAGCTGTACGTTTCTTGTCACACAATTGTATTTACTCTCAGGTTTGGAGGTTCATTTACATTTTGTATAGGGGGTGCAAGTACGAGAGAAAAATATAAAGAAATGGAAGACTTGAGAAGCAAGAAGAATCTCATCAAGAAAGAATCATTAAGCTAAAGAGAATCTCGCTGCTGCTGAAGCAAAACTTGAAAACCAGCCGCCATATGAACTCCAAAAAATGACGAAATCAGCAACATTTCTACCCAATGATTGATTTTATCTAGCGGTGTGGGTTATGATATGAGTTTATGGACATATAGTCGTTGGAGACTTGAAACACTTTCAATATATGGAGTTGATTTTGTGGTTAACTGTCTTGAGGCATCTTGAAAGAGTTATGGTCTCTTTTTTTTTGCTATCATAAAATGTATTGGTGTACCTATAAAATAAACTGTGATCTTGTTGTTGTATTGGTGCAAGAGTCTCCAATGGACCACATTGTATGTATAGGTATTCTATTTGCAACTGTAAAGTCTGGAATTATATTAATGGTCATTAAACAAGACTTTGGTTAAAGGAACAAGCAGCAAAAGTGTGACAAAGAAATGATGGATACAATTTTCAAATATTTATATTTTATGTTGTAACTTCTTGAGTTACATCAACCTTCAATCCAATTCAAGGACTTAACTTAGGCCACCTAATCCAATGCATGATTTTATTTATACAAAAATCCAATTTCTTCTGTTGATAATAAGCCATGTATAAGGCCAGTAGCGCGCCTATGATTTAAGGTGGTTTGTAAGAGGAAAAAATTAAAAAATTGAAACTAAACTATTTAATTCTAGAAGTTTGAAATTAAACATTGAAGTTTTAGATTAATTTCATAGTTTTGTTATTTTATAGTGTTCTGAAATTAAACATTGAACAAGTACAGAGGGGATCTTAAAGCAAACACTATTTTTATTGAATTATTTCTTGTTGACAAGTACAGTATTTAACAAGTACAGTGTTTGCTTTAAGATCCCCTCTGTACTTGTTAAAAACCGCTACAATGTACTCTTTTTTTTTTGTAGCGGTTTCCCAACTGCTACAATATACTTCTTCTTTTTTTGCTTCTATAGGTATTTTCTAAATACAAAACCACAAAGTTTAGTCCTTTTTGTTTTTATTTTATATACTCCAATGTAGAAAACTAACACCCTAATGACCAAAATACCCCTAAATACTCAAAATGACACAAACGCCCCTGGAACTAAAAAATGACCAAAATATCCTCAAAATGTCCAACATACCCCAAGACCTCAAAAATTACCAAAATACTTTAGGACTAATTAAAATGAACCAAAAAAAAAAATCACTACACTCACTAAATGATAAAAATACCCCCCAAACCATAGTATTAGTATTATTATCTAGTGGTTTAAATTGTGAAGATGTTTAAGCCTCAGCAATCTTCGCATGGTGTCAAACAACTATTAAAAATGGTTGCACAATGTAATTATAAATCAATTATTGAAAATTTGAAAGACTTCTAGACCTGAGTTCTAAATTGATGATAAAAAGAAATTTTATTAGATGAATAATTTAAATAGTAATCAAATTAGTTTTTTTGCTTTTAAGTTTAGAAATAATAGGAGAATAAGAGCAAAAGAAATCATATATAATCGTATATTAAGAAAATATATAAATTGACTTAGTTACCAACAAAGCATCCAACCCCTTTGAACAAAGCCATTAATAAGTGCATTTTGCACCAAGTATTCCATCCCAAAACCATCATAGTAGGCCGCTCCTAAATCTACATTAAAAGAACATTAATGAAAAAAAGAAAAAAAAAAAAGAAAAAAAAAAGATAAATAGTACATAATCTTGCTACAAATAAAATATCGCGTCAAAGAAATTTTTATACTATACCATATGATGTGCCCATGTGGTAATGGTATAACGGTATCACACAACACTAGGAGGATTTGTCAAGAATAACAATGGTGTGTGTTTGTATATATATAGCTAACAAAAGTGGAGTGGCAGATCCAAGTTTGTAACATATTGGCCTCACTTCTAATTTCCTAGTCTATCAACAACAAATCCATATTTATCCAATATTAAAAGATAAAAGGCATCATAAGATGAATGGACTTTCCACAACACAAACAATATGAGAGTTGGCTTAAAAAAGTTAAGACTTTAATTAAAGATAAATATGTGAACGGAGCATCTATTTATCTTTAATTAAGTTTTTGTGTCTATCCTAAAAGTTGCTACAGGGTAAGAGGAAAAGTTGATAACAACAATTAAGTTCATGTTTTATCCACGTAAAAAAAAAAAAAAAAATCTGCAATTTGGTAAAGTCACGGCTCAATTATGGTTTTTAAGTCCAACTTAAAAATTCTGCAATTTTGTATAGCCACTTGGTGCAGTCATTTTTGCTCAACCACGATTTCTAAATCCAACTTTTATTATATTATATGGTATAATGTGATAATATAATATGATTTCATTTTTTTTTTTCATGAAATAGATAAGTTTTTTTTTTATTATTATAATAGATAATGTAGATAAAAACAAATAATTTAAGCTCTCAATACTATAAAATATATAGGGAAAATTTGAGCTTTAAAATTAACTTTTACCATCATAACTTGAGATACACTTTAGTCCAAAATCCTAATAATAAAAAAAAAAAAATAACTAAAAAAAATCCTAAGAATATGAGGAATATAAATCTATATTTGATATCTCCTTTTATTATTATTTTTCAAAATTATTCTTTTAAATTGACCTTTTACAAAAAATTTAATAGTGAATAACCAATTTTTGTAACAATAAATGAGAGTACAACTATGGTTTTTTGAAATTAAAACCATTTATAATGACCAAATCTAATAATATGATAATTTTGTTATTTTAATTAAAATTACTCATAAAATAAATAATAACATAATTATATGGAGGTGAGCAAATTCCACTGTGTGGACTCCATTGTCCTTATTGTTGAGTTTTCGCCATGAGTTTTCGACCATAGTAAGGCCAAGTGCAACATGGTTACATTTAGGTGTATTTTTTATTTATAAAAAACAAAATGTATAACAAATTTAGTTAACTGACACCAAACTAACATTGGCCTAAAGGCTAGGCTCAAAATCCAATAAGTGAAACTCATGTGATAACTGAACTTTGATTTGTACCTAGTGGTAGTAAATACCTAACCAAGGTAATAAGTGTCCAAACATGAAATGAACTTCAATTTGTATCTATCGGTAGTAAATCACTGATCAAGGTAATAAGTGTCCAAAAATGACATGATCTATAGGCTTTGCGTGTAGATGGGGGATTGGAACAACTACTGAAATAATATTTAAGAAGAAAATTGGCTCCCACTTTCTCAAGGTCATAGAGTATTCTTCCCACGTTCTATTCTATCTTAGGAAGCATGGACACAGATATGGGTATGACATACAAGGGTAGAACTAGTGATTTTCCTTTAGGGGGGCCTAATTATAATACTGATACATTACACACACATGCATATATTGTTGAAGAGAACTTATCATCTTTTACACTTTGATAGTTAAATAAACGTTGTTTAGTCTAATATTAGATATGTACCCAAAAAAAATTTCATATCATCAAAATGTATAGAATAAAACTTGATGATGATATTCATACAATAATATTTATCTATTATCATATTCGTAGTGAATTCTTAAAATTTTCATTTGCAGTATAACATAATACGGCAAGTATGACACCAGAATGACACATATGGTGGAAAAGGTTTCTCTCCAAACTAGTTTAGAGAGAAACCCTTCAAACGTTGCCGATATCTTTTTATTGGATCTGAAATTTGTAAATCTAATCGTTGAATTTTATGTTCTTTATGTCCTTAATACGCAGGTAAAATTTCATTCAAATCAGATGTTATTTAGTATTTCATCGATAAACCTATTTTTAATACATAGTTTTAAATCACAAAAATTTGAAATTTAAACATTTGATTGATGTATAGCTATTAATCTTTGATATCCTGAAATTTTTCAAGCATAGAGAATATAATAAGAACATACAATCCAACGGTTAGATTTTCAAAACACACATCAAATAAAAAAATATAGGCGGAGTTTGAAGAGTTTCTCTCCAAACTATTTTGGAGAGAAACCTTTCAAACTTTGCCAATATCTTTTTATTGGATGTGAATTCTGTAAATCTAACCATTGGTTTTTATTTTCTTTATGTCTTTAATACGCATGTAAAAATTCATTCAAATCGGATCTTATTTGGTATTCGATCAATAAACCTATTCTTTACACATAGTTTTAAATCACAAAAACTTGAAATTTAAATATTTGATTGATGACATAGCTATTAATTTTTGATATTCTTAAAATTTTGCAAGCATGAAGAATATAATAAGGAAATGTAATCCAACGGTTAGATTTTCAAAACTCACATTAATTAAAAAGATATTGACGGAGTTTGAGGGGTTTCTTTCAAAACTATTTTAGAGAGAAACATTTTCCTAATACGGTATAGGTCTGATACCCTAAATGAAGTGTCCATACTTTCTAGATTCTACCTGATACAGCTACAATATTTGATTTAATTTATTCTACCTCCAATTCGCTAAGATGGAAATAATTTATCATTGAAACTATTTTCTACTTGTTTTAAGCCTCAGTTATCAAGTCTATCCTTTTGAATGTTATGAGACCTCAAGACTCTCTAGTTTGGATGAGTAATCGATCATGGTTTTTTTTGGGGGGGTGGGGGGGGGGGGGGCGCTTCAAAAGTGCATATTTTGTGTTGGCAAGCTTGTACTAACAACCTACCTACTTGAAAAAGCTATTTGATCATAATATTTCTCCTAGTTAGATTTGTGTTCTATGCAATGAAGAGGCTGAATCCACCTTTTCACCTAATATGGTGTTGTTCTTTTACTCAAGATATTTTGTTTCAAGGTTTTGTTTAAAATTCTTTGAAGTTGCCAATCAAAACTCACTTCATTGATATTATAGAATTAGCTTTGCAGAAATTGAAAACTCTAAACTTTGACATATTGTGTCTTGCACATGGATGTTATGTGATTACAGGAACAAGTTGATTGTTGAAAATAGAATCCCAAAAAACTGAGAACTTATGATCCTGAGCTTCTCTCTACATGCTAGAATTCATCAAATCAAACAATAAATCTATTTTGGGTAGGAGTGGCAATTCGTGTTCGCATGTCGAGTTTGTGTCGTGTCAACTCATAAGTATTCGACTATATAGGTCAACACTAACCCAACATGTTTATTAAATGGGTCAAGATTCCAGCGACTTCATTTGCCTTTGGGACCTCCGCGACCATTCGATCGAGCCCTTCTATGTGCTCAACAACAGCAAGACCTCCAAGTTTTGTGCTCCGCTCACTTCATTCGATTGGAACAAGGTCAAGCCGAAGCGAATCAGGACATGTAGCATCGACACGACCTGTTCGGTCTGGGACATCGACGGTTCGGTGAGGATTTTCAATCTGAGAGATAAGGAGCACTCGACGATCATCTACGAGAGTCCTCAGCCCGATAAGAAGCACCGAACGTTCTCAATCTCCTCTGCCCTCTTTCTCTCCCAGTCGGGTTAGGGTAGGGATTTTGGGATGGTTCTCTGGCCATGGGTAGTCTGGGTTTGGAGCAGATGAAAAAGAAATCAGAGAGATAGAATGGGCAGAGAGACTTTGATTTGGGTTCGTGGGATTTTTGTGATAGGAACTCAATTTTTTAAACTGAAAAAGCTCTTTTTTTTCTTAATTTAATTAAATTAATTTTTATTTATTTATTTTAAAATATATGACCTGGATTTTTTGTTTTAATTTTTTATTAATTTGAATTTGACGTGGCATTTCAAAAATGCTAAATAAGTTTTTTTAATAATATTTTAATATCTACGTCAACGCCATGTCAACAAGTAGGACATGCTGTTTGCCATCTCAGCTTTTTCCGTAATTGGGTTGACGGTAGGGACCATTTTAAAAATGATTTTAAAAAGTCAGGGACTGACCTTGGAGCAAAATCAGTTTAGGGACCAATTCGAGAAATGACCTAAAATGTAGGGACCAAAAGTGCATTTTCGCCAAAAAAAATACAAAGAAAAAAAATTAATTTTAAATATAATTTCATTAATTTTTATATGATAAAATACAAAATAATAAAGCATATAAAAAGATATCCAAATTATAATTAATCTTTCAAGAATATTGGTTATAATGAGAATGGCTAAGTATCTTTCAACTATAAAACATAATGATTAATGTTAAATATATTAATTATAAAAAAAAGGTAATATAAAAGCGTATGTATTTGATTGGTTGGTGTCATGACTATTTTAATTGATCAAATTATTTAAATTATAGTTAATTATAATAGTTTACGTAGTTATTAGCAAATACCAAGCATTGGGTCCATTGGTCATGACATTTAAATTAACTTCTTCATTTTTTTTTATGGTTAAATTAACTTCTAGAGGATAGGTTCTAGTCCTGCCAGATTTAAAAGGGACTTCCTTTTTTTTTTTTCCCTCAATAAAGTGGCCCATAAAAAATAAAAATAAAATAAAATATAACAAGGAAAGTGGCAGTGGCACACGCATTCATGTCAAAAGGTTTATCTACTTATCTTATCTTAGTTTTTAATTCTTTAAGATTTAGCTGCCACTTCTTTATCTTTATCTCAAAATTTTAGTTGCCCGCCATGTTTAAAAAAAAAAAAAACCATATAGCCGCTCATAATCAATTTGGAAAAAGATAATGCAGTTTCTAATTACCTAAAAAAGTACAAAGGAGAAAACAAGAAGTTTCTAGTCTCTTTAAGAAAAAACAAAAACCAGAAAGCAAAAATAAAAAACTTTTGCAGGAGTCATACCAAGTACCAACAACCCACAGGTGAGTCTCAGGCCTTTCTCTCTTTCTCTTTCACATTATCAGTTTTCTTAATCTCTTGTAATTTTTTACAATTTTCTTAGAAAGTTTGCTATTTTCTCCAAATCTAGGAGAGTGAAGACTGAAGAGTGACTGCATGTATGAGTTTTAACCATTATTTCCTAGGTAAGTATCATGATTTTTAAAATAGGCTTATTAAATTTAATAAAAATATATAATGTATATTATAAATAAAATAAAATAATTTTAATTAGTTATTTGATTAGATTTTTTTATGCATTTTATGATTTGTTGAGATTTAGCATTTTTTTAATAAAATGAGTAATGACCGAATTGAGACTTAGTTTTGACTTTGAATATGTGCATGTGATTCTTAAATTTCATGAATATATACTAATTTAATCAAATGTTTGTGAAAATGAGATATTTTTGCCGTATTAATTACTAAATTAAAAAAATAAACCAAAATGTCTTTTTGGGACACCAAAAAATACAACTAATAATTCTACAAGCCTAATACAAATATTTGGCACACTTAACAACAATTCTTAGACTATGATTATTATCCTCTCCCACTAATTTACTCTCAATAATTTAGTTGGGAGCAATTATTTTTTTTCGAAGAATATTATCATAGTACCATTGGGCACTTTTGTTGGGCACCTATAAAACCTTTAGTAAAATAAAAAAAATAATGCATAATTTTGAAGAGAGAGAACATAGGTAAAGATCCAATGCACCATATGACAATGGAGTGTTTTTATTTAGTTAAGGTTGAAAATCAGTCCCAACCACGCGGTCCATCACATGACTCATCAACACCTAATTAATCATATGACATATCACTATCAAATCATTCACTTGACCCATCAACTAATCAACCAGGGGCTCTATTAGAGACTCACCCTCAAGTTGATGACCATTTATATGGAGAATATATGGAAGTAAAATTTCAAATTACAGCTACCTATGAATATGATTACTTATGTTTTTAGTCCTTGTAGCACATAACACTTAATTAAAAGTATGCTTGTGGTATTGACTACTTTTTTTTTTGTGCATAAATAAATTATGCAGGTATATGTACGATATTTGGAGTAACAAGTATGTTTGACATATGGATTCTGCCCCCTTAAAATAAGGTGAAGTTGTATTTTGACGTTATTTTTCCAAATGACTACAAAAAAAATTGTTGGAATATCATTGAGGTATTAAAATTTTAGTAACATATATTATACTTCTTTCCAGAATTCCAATGCTTCTACATAGATTTTTTTTGATAAAGAATGCTTCTACATAGTGGTTATGGTTTTTTATATGTATTTGTGTTTCAGTCAAAGTTTGACATCCCCCAAGATGAGATTGCAAGAGGGATAATCAAGCGTCATACTTTAAAGAGATTGAGTGATCGATAGAGGAATTGGAAGCATGCTTTGAAAGCAGAGCACTTTGATAAGTAAAAAATTGAAACACAAATAGTGGCTAAGGCTTCAAATATAGTAAATTGCCAAGATTATGCTGAGCTTATTGACCCTTGGTTTAGAGGTAATACAATAAAAATAATGCACATGAGAAGATATGTATTTGTCATCATTTTTTTCCAATAGCCATTTGATACATTCTCTAAGATTTGCCTATATATATATATATATATATATATATATATATATATATATATATATATATATAGTTTTTACTAATGCAAATATATGGTTTATTGTATTCCAGGAAACTAACACAATACATTGGAATATAAAGGAAGACCAAGTTTCATTGCTGGAGTGACTTTTGGCATACTTCAAAGGGAATATTTATAAACTTAGTTTTTATTGTAGGTTGTCTACAATTATTTTATCCTTGTCTTATCTTAAGTACCAAAAAGTATTGCTTATATTTTTATTTGGCTATTTGTGATTTCAAACTTTGAATTGTAAAGTTTTATTTCTTCATTTGGATCAATATTATTAACTATTTGCAATAATTTTATTACTTTGATTTATGAAATTGTGGATTTTAACAACATTCCAAACATGTTAAATTACTAATTTTCAAGGAAAAAATTAATTAATTTTTTTTGTAATATTCAATAATGTTTATACCTTCGGCAATGGTTTCTATAACTGTTCCTATATGGAACCTATAGTAGCAGTTGTTTTTTGTTGCAATAACTAATTTATAACATAGTGTACGAATGGGAGAACTAGCGGGTTTTTTTTTAGTAGCATTCTATGAAAGTGTTGTTAAAGAATATCTAGTAGCAATTCACAAAACCACTGTTAAAAATAACTCGTGCTATAAATAAGGGAAGGGTATACTTACATTTTTAATTTTTTTTAGCAGTGGTTTATAAAACTGCTGCTAAAGAATCTATAGCAGTAGTTACATAACTGTTGCTATAAATAATTAATTCCAAAAGGTAAGGCTGTGTGTACTAGCGGTTTTTAATTCCCTAGTAGCAGTTCTATGAACTGCTGCTATAGTTTTTTTCTATACCAGCGATTCTTAAAACCGCTGTTATAACCTATAGTGACTTGTAGCGACGGGAACTTAACAGCGGTTATTCAAGTTGTAGCAACGATTTAGAAAAACGCTGGTATAGACCTATATGACTTTTAGCAGCAGTTTTTAATAGTTTTAGTGGTGGTTGTAACTGCTGCTAAAAATCAATTTTTTTGTAGTGCATGTTTGTTTTTTTTTTCATTAAATCATCTTTGAATTATTTATGTGTCTCAAAATGTCATTGTATAAAGTAAACTTAAAATGTCTCATATTTTGAGTGTACTTTAAACCATCAATTATGTAAATTAAACCGTCAAAAATAATAATAATACATAATAATATTTTGTCAAAAGTTAAATAAAGTTGGATTGAAAAAACCCATGGTTTCATATAAACTATAAAAAAAAAAAAACGGAGAGAGAGTCAATACATAGCGCATTGTATACATTATGATGACAATACCATAAACCAAATATTTATATGCACATACTCCCCAACCGTCTGTTGCCTATATATAGAGAAAAAAGAGCACATAATAATCCAATTAACTGGTTATCAGTTAAGCTTTTATTTCTCTTCAAAGTTCAAAGCCATGTTTGCTCGCGATATCTCTGTCGTCTCACCACCTCGTGTACTTAATGTCTCTGGATGAAGTGTTTGATAAAACAAGTTCTTCAATTCCTGGGTACATCCTATTTCTTTCTTATCTAGCAACATGTCTACGTAATTGAAGTGAAGGCTTCTGTGCATCTGTATTTCCTTACGAACACTTTATTTAAGGTATCGTACTCGTGTTGTAATCAATGTTATACCAGTCATTTCATGTATAATTTTTTAGGAATTGTTTATGTTATTGTGTCGTACCGTGTTCATGTTTGTACTTCCTAGGTTATCTTCTTAATTATCATGTTTATTTTATTTTTTTGAGAAACTCTTAATTATCATGTTCATTGCAAACTATTACATTAATTTTTTTCCCCATCAGAAACTCTTATTCATGGCATATAAAATGGTACAAAATAGTAAATTAATGTCATGTACCATGAAGTTGATAGTCCAATTAACATAGCATGCAAAAAGTCAAAAGATAGGACTTTTTAGTTTCTCTCTCTTTTTTCCCTTTTACATAGGAGGTTGAAATGGAGGAAAAAAACAAAACACAAAATCACTTCTCCATTTATTACAACCAAACTCATTTAACAAGTTCAAGAAACTCTCTATATTAGCCCCACTGCATGCTTACACACACCAAAAAAAAAAAAAACTATTATAGTCGATTGGATACATCTTTATTCAAGTGGTTGTATCTAAAGAGCGATCACTATCTTTGGTTTATCTTTTCTGATATGATAAGAATATTGATATTCCTTTTCCTTGTTATGATTAATTCTCGGATGAATATCATCTGTAATTGGAATTACTAGTACCCTTTGTAGCAGTCCCCATCATAGACCCAAGAGTTTTTGGAATTCACATGCTTTTACAAAGCTTTGAGCCTTTTCATGGTTAACTCAGAGGAGCTAGGGGGATCGAGAGGGGGCAACTGCCCCCCTAACTCCACCTAAAAGACCTTATGGTTGCTAATATTCAGGAACTATACAAAAAATATTTCTCTATTTATATATAAAACTTTCTTGATACCAAAAAATATGGAAAAAAAGATTTCCTAACACCATATAATACAACACTGGAGTCAAAAGCTTTGTGTTTTATCTTTTCCACGATATTCATGGAATCATTTCTTCTTTTTCTTTTTTTTTGTGAAATCTAGTCACCTGTTTAGAAAAGAAAAAAGTCACGACACTTTTAGTGTTGATTCTTTTTCATTTTTTCACGCCTTTTTTTTATAGTCACAACATTTCAATTGATGGGTCTTATATTTTTTACAAAAATTATATATATAACCTTCCTAATGTCCTTATATGGTAAAAATAAAGCCTCCAATGTCTTTTTTTTTTTCTCCTCTATCTCTTGACGTTTCAGTTTCAAAATCTAGATTTTTGTTATAAACCAAAATTTTAAACCAATCATACTTATTAACACATCAAATTTTGTAACTTTTATATGTAGTATAACTTGTACTACTTTTAGCATTTTTTCTAATTTTAAATACTTTGAAGCTAATACAACTTTGCACATATATTGCTATATTCTTTATGCTTATAAATTGATTTATTTCTCTTAATTTCTTTGAGGAATCATATTAGATGTCTAAGCTTAATATATTAGACCAATCTCTTACTTTGATTTTTAAAAACTATGAATTGGTTATTTTTGTTTCTGTATTTTGATGATATGAAATATTTACCTGTAATTAATTTAAACTATAAAAACCTATAAGCGTAAAAATAAGTCCAGATCAAATTTTAATTAAACCTAAGTAAATTTTTGTATGACAATTACATTTGTCTATTTATTTTGTTATTAGTATGATTAAAATTTTTAAAAGATTTTTTTAATATTTCATTTTAATCTTGCCCCCTTGAAGTTAAATTTTGGCTCCGTCACTGAATTGGCGTACTTCTATGTGAAGGAGAGGACATTATATTGATCCCACTCTCACTAAAGCACAAGAATCAAATCTTTCACCAGAATAGGTAGAAGAAATTAAGAGATTACATAGCAATGATACTGCTATCGACAAAGAAAATGATTTAATCGAATTTTGAGTACTTGTGAGCCTTTGTCTTGATAGAAATATACCATTTTTGGAGATTTATAGGGGCCACAAATTTTAAATGTTGCATCTGGGCAATGTTGGAGTTAAGATTTTAGTTTGGGGGGCAAAATTAAAAGAAAAAACTAATTTGAAAATTATTAATTTATATATATAATAATAGGCGAAGCTGAGAGAAACTCAAATTAGAATTCCAAATTAGAGTTTAAATTTTGTGCAATGTATCCTAAATTATTTATTTTTAAAGAGTTTTATTTCTTAATTTTAGAATCAAATGTGGGACCACATTATAAATATTCATCCAAGTGAGTTATTAAGTATAAAAACCAAAGAGTCTAGAATAAATTAGTTGAAAAAATAGTGCTTCACAATAATTTTTTAAAAAAGGACAATTTATATTTTATATCTAATAACATCCTGACAAATTTTTTTAAAGAGTTAATAAGATATGAAAATGACTATTAATAATATTTAAATTATACATATAGGAATTGTATTATTCATTTTATTGTATATCTTTAAGTGTATCTATGCATATGTATGGGGTTACAAGCTAGTAAGTACTAATAACAAAAGCTATTGTCATACAAAATCTAATATAAATGTAATCTGCAATAATTTGTCATATTAAGTGTTAGGAGTATAGTAATATACTTGCAAAATAGTATATTAAAAAATATAGAATTCAACATGCTTTCTCTATTATATTAAGTATTTAAAATTTACGTTATTAGCAAAAACCTAGAGTTTGAAATTGTGAAAAAAAAAAACACAAGAGATAGAAGAAAAAAATAGTAACGGGTTTGGGGTTTTAGTACTGTGAACATTTCGGACCCACTAATTAAAATGGAGAGAAACTTGAAAAAAAAATTCAATAATTCTAGGGTCACAACAAAATTAATAATTGTTGGGGTGGTTTTATAGGTTTATACTTTTTGCAAATGTAATATTGTACTAGTAAGAATAAAAAATTTGCTATTTCAATTATTGTGAAAATTATTGTATTTTTAACATTTGAGGGAGAAAGAAAAGTATTGTGACAATATATTAGTGTCTATTTAGAAACAATTTATTTAGTTTTTTTTTGTTTTTGAAAATATGCTAAAATATACTTTTGTGGTAGGTGAGACGAAGTTTGCTTTTAATATAATTATTATATAACTTAACTTTGATGTCTCTCAATAAAATATATTTTTTAAAAAATTAATGTGCCATGGAGCTTTTATTATCGTGTCAGTTTCATTTCTTTTGCTTTTGCCTTTTGGACTCGTTAGGTTGTCATTTTATTATGGTTGATACTTGTTTTGTGTTTTCCTTTATTAATGACTCAAAAGGGGGCAAGGTGATATAGAAGAGAAGTAAGGTTATGACGATTTTACAGGACTGTGGGGGGCATTGCCCCTCTTCAACCCCCCTTGACTTTGCCTCGATCTCTACCAAAACATCGAAAAATAACTCTCCAAGGTGTGCCCAAAAAGTCATACTACTACTAGTGTGGCTCATGTGGACAATGACAATTATGATGAACATCGACATGCCACAAGGGTGATGGAGAACACCCCTTTGCATGCTCATGGCATTAAAGCAAGAAACAAGCACGAAGCCTTAATCTAAACCCTAATCTAGACATGTGTTAACAGTAAGCATGTTAAGAGATGAGCACAAATTTTATGAGGCTTAAAAATATGTGTGAAAAGAGGCTATGCAGAGAAACATATGAAGGCAAGAAGAAAGCAAACAAAAATTAGGGTTTCCTAGGTAATGACATCACGTACACTTGAACAAGTCTGCATACGTATAAGTTCAGCTTGCGTGTGCAAGCTAGATCATGCTGATGAAAATATGCATGTACACAGCGGAAAAATAACGGATCTACTTCATTCTCAATTGATAACATGCACTACGTAAGTTTCAGAATTCAAGAACAAGAGAGCGTACCTTAGAGCAATGAAATTCAAAACCAAAGATTAGAAGTTCTCAAGAACACTTTCAATCTTCACTCCAATTCCACTAATGCCCAAGATGTGTGGTCTCTCAATTAGTTCTCAAGGGAGAATGTTAGAGTGTCTCACTCACACACACACACACCATTTCACAATAGTGTTCTCTTACAAAAAATTCCTACAGAAAATTCTGTATGTTTCTCCCTTTGTATCTAACTGATTATCTAATTAGGCTGGCTTTTTGGGCCTTTTCAATTGGGCTTAAGTGTGTGGCTTGGAATGGGACCAAAAGAGACCAATAAGACACTAGCTCTAATGGGCCTTGGACTTTTCTGTTAACTTTTGATAAGTTCAAAGTTACAATTAATTATATTTAATACTACTATATAAATATAATTTCACTCTAGGCTTTATTTATAAATTATATCCCAAGACTTTATTGTATATGCAATCCTTTCATAAAATATTCGTAGTAATACAAAGTCATGAATGTAGACTGTCATTTTGTAGATTACTACATCTTAATTCTTTGAGTACCCGGTTTAATCCTTTAAAGTTATTCATTATATATTTATAAAATCCAATTCCACAAACATATACTTTAGTAACCCCTTGCTAAAGTAGTTAGGCCTAACTCTCTGAATAACTGAACTCATTAAACTTATCTCAATGGAATATTTTATATCTCCGTTAAGAGACTATGAATTCCATCTTGAGAATATATGTTCCATCAACACTAAATGTGGCTGCCCAACATACTGAGGTTTTGACCGTTATGATAGATTTCACTCTTGATATATCAAAGCAACCTACACTTCATGATCAAGTCTATTATCCTCTTAGGATTAAGAATTCATGTAAATAGAAGTCGTGAGATTTATTATTCATTTGACAGTCATTATGAGAATAATAAATCTCACAATGTCCGATTCAATATGTCTTAATTCTTAAAGCATATTAACACATCAACTAGAAGTCTCTACTTTCATGATCAAAACAAATCATCTTAGTTGATATGTTATAGTCTTCGCAGATGAAACGCCCAATTTCATCACCGAATACAAACTAAAATTCTGAGTTTACAAAGAACTTGTGACTTATATCTTCTGTGACTAAATGACATAAATCACATACTATGCATCTCATGAACTCTATGATAATGTCCGAATATTCATGTTACCATTATTTTAGATTATAATAAAACAACTTTATTAATCACAACATTAAGTCATACATAATGTCATACATAATAACATACATAGTATCATACAATAGGATTTAAGGGCACATATCCTAACAATCTCCCATTTGCCCTAACGACTATTGTGCACTAATCTAACTCCCGTCTCTTCCAAATGTGACTCGAAAGTCCTTTGGGCCAAGGCTTTGGTAAAGGGATCCGCTAGATTCTTTGCACCATTAATCTTTGCTACAACCACATCTCCTCGAGCAACAATGTCTCGAATGATGTGGTACTTCCTCTCAATATGCTTTCCTTTCTTGTGATTTCTTGGATCCTTGGATTGTGCAACCGCTCCACTATTGTCGCAGAATAATGTAATAGGAACTTGCTCAATTCTTACAACACCAAGATCAGAAAGGAATTTCTTGAGCCAAACAGCCTCTTTTGTCGCCTCACAATCAACAACATATTCGGCTTCCATGGTGGAGTCAACAATACAAGATTGCTTAACACTCCTCCAATTTATGGCTCTACCTCCCAAGGTGAAAACACAACGCGACGAGGATTTTCTGAAATTTAGATCTGACTGAAAATCTGAATCTGTATAGCCAATGGGTATCAAATCCTCACACCAGTAAATAAGCATATAATCTCTCGTTCTCCTAAGATACTTGAGAATATGCTTTACAGCTTGCCAATGTTTAGGTCTTGGATTTGATTGATATCGGTTGACCATGCCAACTGAATAATAAATATCCGGTCTAGTACAAAACATGACATATATGAGACTTCCCACGACAGAAGCATAAGGAACTTTTCTCATCATATGCTCTTCCTCTTGAGTCTTAGGCCTTTGGTCGTTAGACAGAGGAACTCTATGTCTAAAAGGAAGTAATCATTTCTTGGAGTTTTGCATGCTAAACCGTTCTAGAACCTTATTTATATATCTAGCTTGTGACAATCCTAACATCTTATTCTTTCGATCTCGCCAAAGCTTGATCCCTAGAATATAGTTAGCTTCACCCAAGTCCTTCATATCAAATTGGCTCGACAACCAAACTTTAACCGATGATATTACCCCTACATCATTTCCAGTTAGTAGAATATCATCTACATAAAGCACTAGGAACATTACTACTTTGTCTTGATGTCTTTTGTACACACATGGTTCATCAAGATTTTGTTCAAAACCAAATGATTTGATTGCCTGATCAAATCTGATGTTCCATGACCTAGATGCTTGCTTGAGTCCATAAATAACCTTTTCAACTTGCAAACCATATGCTTTTGGTTCTTTGCTATGAAACCTTCTGGTTACAACATGTAGATTTCTTCTTCAAGATTTCCATTAAGAAATGCAGTCTTAACATCCATTTACCAAATCTCATAATCGTAATGAGCAGCAATGGATAAGAGAATTATGATAGATTTAAGCATTGCTACTGGTGAAAAGGTTTCTTCATAATCAATACCTTCTTTTTATGTATATCCTTTCACCACAAGCCTTGCTTTACAGGTTTCAACCTTTCTATCTATCTCTCTCTTCCTCTTGTAAACCCATTTGCAACCAACAGGTTTAATGCCGTTAGGTGCCTCTACAAGATCCCAAATTTGATTGGAATAAATAGAATCTAATTCTGATTTCATAGCTTGAACCCAATGATGTGCATCTATATCATTCATTGCTTCTTCATAAGTGTAAGGATCCGATTTAGCCTCTTCTAAGATAGTTTCATAAGTTTCTCCCAAGCCTATGAATCTTATAGGAGGCCGAACGATTCTCCCACTACGACGAGACACTTGTGTACTAGACATATCATGAGTAGTATCTTGTGGTGTATCTAATACAGCCACATCATCCCTAGTTTCACCCAATGGTTATTTATTTACAGATTCATTCATTTAAGCCAATACAACTCTACTTCTAGGAGTAAAATTATTCATATAGTCATTTTCCAAAAATTTAGCATTTGTACTAACAAAACTTTGTTATCCTTACGACTATAGAATAAATAACCCCTAGTTTCTTTTAGATAACCCACAAGCAAACACACTTCCGATTTTGGTTCCAATTTATCAGGCTTCCCTTTTAACACATGTGCTGGACAACCCCAAATATAAAGATATCTCATACTAAGTTTACACCCACTCCACAATTCCATAGGTGTTTTGGGATCAGATTTTGATGGAATTAAACTCAAAAGATGTATTGCTGTATCTAAGGCCTACCCCCAAAAAGAAATTAGTAAAGTTGAGTAACTCATCATAGACCTAACCATTTCCAAAAGAGTCCTATTCCTTCTCTTCACTACACCATTTTGTTAAGGAGTTCCAAATGCAGTCAATTGCGATACTATCCCATTCTGAATTAGGTAATCCTTGAAATCCCCAAGAAAGTATTCGCCACCTCGATCAGATCGAATGACCTTTATGCGTTTATCTAATTGATTTTCAACTTCATCCCTAAACTCTTTGAACTTTTCAAAGGCTTCGGACTTCCGTCTCATTAAGTACACATAACCATATCTTGAATAATCATCAGTAAAAGTGATGAAGTACTCATAACCTCCTTTTGCTTGGGTTGACATAGGAACACATACATCTGTATGAACTAATTCAAGCAACTCTTGGGCTCTTCTACCTTTTGCATTAAAAGGTCATTTGGTCATTTTACCTTCCAAACAAGATTCGCGAACAGGAAATTCATCAAAGTCCATGGGTTGTAATCCATCTTTGATTAGTCTTTGAATCCTATTTGAATTAATATGACCCAAACGCAAGTGCCAAAGATATGCATCATTTGTAGAAGGAAATTTTCTCTTTAATGATTTTACATGAGAGCTACTATCTAATTCAGAATTATGTAATTCATGCTTATATAGACCATCCACATGAGAGTTAAAATATATAGACCATCCACAATATTGCCAGAATAGATAAACATTTTATCCTTTTTTATTACAACAGTTTCCTTTAGGATAACACAATACCCATGTTTACCTAAATAAGTTGCAGAAATTAAATTCCTACGAACATTAGGTACAAATAGATAGTCTTCCATTATTAAAACTCTAGACTCAAAGCATAAATTAACAACACCAACAGCTACAACTGGAATCCTGCTCCCATCAGCCAAAGTAAGAAACAATTCCCCTTCATTCAGCTTTCTGGTCTCCTGAAACCCCTGCAAAGAATTGCAGATATGATTAGTACAACCTGAATCCACACACCAAGAATCCGTGGGATTTTGTACCAAACATATTTCAAGAAGAAAGGAACTTTTCATACCCTTGTTCTTGGCAGCTTTAAACTTTGGACAATTTCTCTTCCAATGTCATTTCTCACCACAATGGAAACACTTTCCTTTGTTCTTCTTTCCTTTGTCGGCAACCCCTAAGACAATTTGCTTACCCTCTTACTTAGTGAAGTCCTTCTTCTTCTTCTTCTTCTTACCCTTGCCTTTCGACTTAGGTTGAGAAGTAGAAGCTTCACCCACATTGGCTTCAACACTAGAAGTACCAAGGATGCCTTCCACCGCCATGAATTCATTAATTCAGACAAAGAATAAATCTTTTTGTTCATGTTATAATTAAGTTTGAATTCCTTGAATGATTCCGGTAGTGACTGGAGTATCATATCCACTTGGGATTCTCCATCAATGTCGGCACCTAAAACCTCTAATGTATTCAGATTACAGATCATTGTAAGACAATGCTCCCTCACTGAACTACCTTCAGCCATTTTGGTATTATAAATTTGCCTCATGGTTTTTTGCCTTGTTGAACGACCTTGCTCACCAAACATCTCCTTCAGACTTTGCATAATGTTCGAAACTAGTTCTACATCCTGCATTTGATGTTGTAGAACATTTGAGATAGATGCTAGGATATAGCACTTGGCCATCTCATTAGATTTCTGCCAACGATCATATCGTTATTTTTCCTCAAAAGGAACATCTAATGAAGGAAAGTTAGGACATGGTTGAGTAAGCACATATTTGTGCTCTTTAGCAGTCAAAACGATGTCCAAATTTCTTTTCCAGTCAACATAGTTGGATCCAGTTAGTTTGTTTTGATTAAAAATAGCAATAAGTGGGCTAAAAGATGTCATGACAAAATTTGAAAACAATAAACATGAATATAATATGTAAATTGGACATTATCAATTTAGCATATAAACATATAATATGAAACCTTAATAAAACCATAAAATAATCTATGCAACGACAATCCAATCCCATGTTTAAAATTCCTTGGAAGCAAGTAAACTATAAACACTACGATTGATTGAGAACTATTCTCATTATTAGTGCTATCATGATAACTCTTATTAAACACTAATAATATGCAGTTTTTTCTTTAGCCTCTAAGTAATAATGACATTGCTTCGAAGGGAGGTTAACATTAAACTTAATCTAGTGTGCACCATTGACTGATTTCTATGTGAGTCATTAAGTAACTCCGCGGTAGTGTGGTCGTTCTTAATGTAAGAAAAAAACACATATTATCCATCATTAAGAAGTTTAACCTGTATTACCATGAATTAAACACCCTCCGAAGGGAGCAAGGCATATACGCCAAGGCGAGGTGCTTAATCACACTACTATAAACCGACAATGGAGGCCGTGAGATCCAACCCTTGTATCTCTCTCCCACTAGATGTTTTAAAATAAAGGTTTTTATTTGGAAATCATGTGTAATCTAATCACACACAACCTTGCACTTTTAAAATATTTGAAAACACTTAGAGAAAATTCTAAATTTTCTTCTTTCGATTGATCAAATGTGCCCCTTGATCGATCGAAAAAATTAAAAAATTCGAACCCGACTATCTGCCTTGCTCGATCGATACTCAATCGATCGAAAAATTAAATTTGATCGATCGACTAGCAATCGGGCATCAATCGAATCAAGCAAAATGGCCACCAATTCACTCGATTGATTGAAAGTAATTTTCGATCGATCGAAACTCGTGAACTTCGAATTTCCAGAATTTTTCCTGAAGCGTTTTCAACGATTTTTCATGAACAAACAATCATCATATGAACATAAGAGACAGAGATTGATATCTAAACTGATTTCCATTGATGTTAAAGCCTTAAAGTTCAAATTAGCATACTTAATATCAAACTTAAACAACATCATAACATTAATCTCAGTTTTCATCAAAACATAATTTCAATCACCACGCAGAAAATCAATCAAATAACTTTCTAACATCATGAAACTATCATTCTTGATTCTAAAACTCACAAAACATGTTATACAAATTGGAAATTGAAGATCGCTCTGATACCATTTGATGGAAATATGCATGTACGCAGCGGAAAAACAACGGATCTACTTCATTCTCAATCCATAACATACACTATGTAAGTTTCAGAATTCAAGAACAAGAGAGCGTACCTTGGAGCGATGAAATTCAAAACCAAAGATCAGAAGTTTTCGGGAACACTTTCAATCTTCACTCCAATTCTATGAACGCCCAAGATGTGTGGTCTCTCAATCAGTTTTTAAGGGAGAATGTTAGAGTGTCTCACTCTTACACACACACCATTTCACAATAGTGTTCTCTTACAAAAAATTCCTACAGAAAATTCTGTATGTTTCTCCCTTTGTATCTAACTGATTATCTAATTGGGCTGGCATTTTGGGCTTTTCCAATTGGGTTTAAGTGTGTGGCTTGGAATGAGACCAAAAGGGACTAATAAGACACTAGCTCCAATGGGCCTTGGACTTTTCTATCAACTCTTGACAAGTCCAAAGTTACCATTAATTATATTTAATACCACTATATAAATATAATTGCACTCTAGGTCTTATTTATAAATTATATCTCAAAACTTTATTGTACATGCAACCCCTTCATAAAATATTCGTAGTAATACAAAGTCATGAATGTAGACTGCCACTTTGTAGATTACTACATCTTAATTCCTTAAGTACCCGGTTTAATCCTTTAAAGTTATTCATTACATATTTAGGAAATCCAATTCCACAAACATATACTTTAGTAACTTCTTACTAAAGTGGTTAGGCCTAACTCTCCAACACATCAATTAGAAGTCTCCACTTCCATGATCAAGACAAATCATCTTAGTTGATATGTTATAGTCTTTGCAGATGAAATGCCCAATTTCATCACCGACTACGAACTAAAATTCTGAGTTTACAAAGAACTTGTGACTTATATCTTCTGTGACTAAATCACAAAAATCACATACTATGCATTTCATGGACTATATGATAATGTCCGAATATTCATGTTACAATTATTTTAGATTATAATAAAACAACTTTATTAATCACAACATAATGTCATACATAATAACATACATAGCATCATACAATAGGATTTAAGGGTACTAATCCTAACAATTGCGTACGCAGATCCTTACCCAGAAACTCTAATCAACACAGAAACAGAGCAGAAATAAAAAAAAGGTAAAATCTAGCAACCTATCATGCTTAAATACTTAAAGAAAACCTAGAATGAAACTAGACAAACATATATATATAAAATAAAATAAAATAAAACAAAGATTAAGGCAGAAAAGAAAAGAAAAGCTCTTAAAGCATACCTTTAAGTAAAAGCTCCTAGGCTTGATTCTTGACCATTCCCTTCAGTTAAATCTATCACAATTCAATGAAAGAGTGATTAGTAATCTTAAACTTAAAGAATTGGGACCAGAAAAGGTCCCAATCAAATAAAAAGAGACTTCAGGGTGTTTTGTGAAAAACTCCCTTTTAATTCACTCTTTTTTAGAGAATCTTAGGTTTTTTTTTTTTTGTGGGATTTCTGTGTATTTTGAAAATGTACCATGTAAAGCTTTATATAGTGGAAAAAATGAGGTTTAGAGCGGCTCCAAGACAATGTGGGATTCATTCCAAACCTCAGCAATTATTGTAGAAAACTTGCATTTCTTATGTTTTTGAAACCCTAGCTCGTGCACAGGATCGTGCTTGCGTATGCATGTAGTACTCGCGTACATAGGCTGCGACCCACATACGTTGGCCAAAGGCTACTTTGGTCAATTTATTTCCAAAAATAGATTTTTGATCATTAAAAAGGTTATATTTTCCATTTTAACACTTATCAAGTCAATTTAATATCCGATTGGGCTTTAAACTAGCCTTGGACCGTAGAGTTCGAGCATCATTGAGGAACGGAGGCCTGAGTTGTAAGGGGTACAAAATGCAGTGTCTACAACCTCAATGAGTTCTTAGTTCCAAATCAAACCCCAAGATCAAATTCACAAGGCTTTGAGCAGCCACGGAACAACAGTAGAGTTGACAACAGTAGAGTTGACAAGAGGAAGAGGGTTGAGCAAGAAGTGGTCACTAGGTTCACTAACTAGGATAAAGAAGGTACAATCCAACCCTATCATGATGCATTGGTTATCACAATCCGCATAGTGGATTCTGATGTAAAAAGGGTTATGGATGACCAAGGAAGTGGGGCCAAGATTATGTTTCCAGACTTATATCATGGAATGGGTCTGACCCCCAATGATTTAAGCACTACGATTCCCTATTGGTAGGTTTTGAAAATGGTGATGTCGATTGGACATATAAGGTTACTTGTGACAGCAAAGGGAAATGAGGTCCTGGTAGACTTTATAGTAGTAGATGCATACTCTCCTTACATAGCGATCTTAGCACGACCTTGGCTTCATGCTATGGAGGTAGTACCCTCTTCATTGCATCTGAAAATCAAGTTCCCAATAGATACTGGAGTGGAAGTGATTAAAGGGGATCAAGCTGCAGCTAGGAGATGCGATGTTACTGCTATAACCCAGAAGAATCAAACCTCAAGGAATGAGGCAATTTCATCTCAGAATTCATAGCAATCACCGCAAGGAGCTCGGGATTCACCCTACGAACAATTGATGCTGGACGATCAATCTAAGGGGCTTAAAAAGGTATACATAGATGTTGAGGTGGACAAATATTTCTAGGTTGGTCAACATCTTTTGCTGCATTATAAAATAGAATTACCGTTGTCATCGCTTGAGTGTTGATTCCGAGTGTACTCCTAAAAAACAAAAACCTCAGTCTTCCTCCCACACACACTCAAAAGTAGCGCAAGAAGAAGTAGATAAGCTAAAACGAGTAATGGCTATCAAAGAAGTTTTTTTTTATCAGGAATGATTATCTAACACAGTGGTGGTGAGAAGAAAATAGGGTGTGCATACATGGGTAGTGGCCCACTACTAGTGGGTACCTCTTGCACTAACCAATAATAATAGTAGTAATAAGCAAGGGTATTCTTTAGCTTCCTTTGCTGTTTCACTTTCACCTGGTTGTCCCTCATTTCTTAAGTGCTTTCGTAGACTTAGATTTCATTATTGTATAATTATTATGTGCTGCAATTAAATAATATTATTTTTTGTCATAAATTCTTAGGTACTGATCTTGGTATTAAATTGCTTCCTGTGCTTACTTTACTTAGGTCCTTAAAGGCTATAAAACACTTTAAGGAAAACCAAAAAAATCTAGAGAACAAAAACAATAATAGTTTTTTCTATTGTACTATAATTTTTTTTTTTTTGGGTACCATTAGAAGGTAAGGTGGAAACATACGATATGCATGTTCCTTCTTGTTGTTGCAGTTGACAGATCAAATTAAAAATAATCAAATAAACATAAAATTGTTAATGATAAACACCATTTCTTGTACAACACATTGTGAGTGCAAATTAATAATGGTAGGAAGAAAAAAATTTACTTTGATTGTAGTTATAACCTTATAGCTGCCAAAGAACTAAGTTCATACATTGAAAGGGTAATAAGAAGAAAACAGATAAGCATCAGACATGAGACAACCTAACCACAAAACCAATATAACTAATATTGAACAAGTCTTTGGATGTGCCTAACACTGACAATGATGGTAGCAATTATGTATATAGCAACTGAAGAGGATCAAATATGAGACGGATCTTTCTTCATCAATCACGACGGAGCGGTGTTAACATAAGGAGGGTCGATGGGTCAAAGCTACAAGGACGCGTAGTGGACGGTTGTAGCATTTGGTCTCCGCCGGTATTGATTAGGCTTCATGGACTCCTAATCGGAATCAACTTGTGTCTCGCAATAAGTTTGATATGGCTTTGCTTGACCTCCACACATACGCCATAAGGAGAATTCTTGAGCTACACGTTTAGCCCTAATTGAGAAGATTCCTATAAGGAAAAGAACTCTAAGAGATACGCAAAATCCACAAATTACTCTCCTAGTAGGAAAGTACTTCTTCGCCAAGGTGCATATTTCGGCCCTACACTACTATAAATACCCTAAAGCCCTCATAAACCAAGGTACGCATAATTAACTCAACTCTGGCACTCTAGGGTTGTGAAAAAGACTCTAACTTGACCTTCGGAGGGTTTTTGGCCGGCACCACACCGGTGCTCTCTGTTAGGTCCACTCTTTTCTTTTTGCAGGTGTTGTTTCGGTTTGGGAGTGCTTGCAGTTTACTGGTGATTTTTTCGGCATCATCAGTTGGCGCCGTCTGTGGGAAGCTTATTTAACCTTTGCTTTATCCCTGAGACAAAGAGTTGCATGGTACTCACTCGATCGATGGAAACAACCAACAATCAAGGCGACGAACCGCACGCCACAGCTCTAGAGAGGCAAGTCCAAACGCTTGCGGCGGCGGTTGAGCGCCTCACCAAGCAGAATCATGATTTAGAAGAGCAACTGCGGCAAAGGAATGCACACCCAAGTGCACCAGAGGAAGACCAGGAAGGTGCTAGTCCGGAGGGGAGGAACATAGAAGGGCCTGAGGGTAGCAACGCTCCGACTAGACCGGAGCGGTAGGAGACCAACCGGCCATCCATCTCGGACACCTTACCGACTCACATAGCAGCTGAGATGCAGGAGATGAGGGAACGAAAAATGGCTAGAACTAGAGAATGACAGGAAGATCGACGACCCAAACGGCCTACGGGAAGATTCACGAACTTCACCCCTCTCACAGCCCCAATTGACCAAGTGTTAATGCAAATCAAAGACGAAGGAACCCTAGCATTTCCTGGCAAGCTGAAGGGAGATCCGAACAAGAGGCCAAGAGACAGATACTGCCGTTTTCATGGCGATCATGGCCACAATATGACGGACTGTTATGACTTAAAACAACAAATTGAAGCCCTCATTAGGCAAGGAAGGTTGCAGAAGTTTGTGAGGAAGGAGAGAACGGATCAACTCCAGGAACAAAATCCCCGACGGGAGAACGAGCGTCCTAGACCACCTGTAGGAGATATACAGATGATTGTAGGGGGCACTACTTCTGCAGGGTCGTCCAAAAAGGTCAGAAAGACCTACTTGCGGATGGTTCAAAGCGTCCAGTCGACAGGTTCCTCACTAAAAGTGACACGACGAGATAGCCCCAACATCGGGTTTTCGGAAGAAGATGCGCAACACCTTCACCACCCACATGACGACGCGCTCGTCGTCAGCATACGGGCAGGGGACTACAACATGTATCGAGTTTTGGTGGACAACGAAAGCTCAGCAGATATCCTCTACTACCCTGCCTTCCAGCAAATGGGGATTGCTAAAGACGATTGGTCCCAACAAACGCACCCCTTGTTGGTTTCGGAGGAACAAGGGTCTATCCTTTAGGCGTTGTCACGTTGTCAGTGACGGTCGTAGATTACCCACAGCAAATAACCAAGGATGTAGCTTTTCTTGTGGTCGATTGCTCTTCTGCGTATAATGCCATCCTCGGACGGCCCATTCTCAATGCATGGAAGACTGTCACCTCTACCTACCATCTAATGGTCAAATTCCCCATCGAATACGGAGTTGGAGAGCTGCGTGGAAATCAGGTGGCTGCACAGGAATGTTACATCGCCATGATGGAAATGGATGACCACCTACAAACAATGAGCATCGAGGAACAGAGAACAATGGCAGAACCGGTGGAAGAGTTAGAAGAAGTACAACTGGATGATTCTAGGCCCGACTGAACAACCAGAATCGGCACCCTCGCCAACCAAACAGTTCGACAAGCACTCGCATTGTTCCTCAAAGAAAACCAAGATGTTTTTGCATGGAGTCACGAGGATATGTCGGGAATAGATCCAACAGTCATAGTTCACAGGTTAAACATGTCACCCTCTTTCTCTCCTGTCCGACAAAAGAAGCGAGTGTTCGCTCCCAAACGAGATCGAGCCATAGCAGATGAAGTACGGAAGCTACAAGAAGCAGACTTCATACGCAAGGTGTACTACCCTGATTGGTTGGCAAATGTAGTAATGGTCAAGAAGGCCAACGGGAAGTGGAGAATGTGTGTCGACTTCACGGATCTGAATAGGGCCTACCCTAAGGATAGTTACCCACTCCCACGTATTGACACCTTGGTAGATTCCACCGCAAGACATGAACTTTTGAGCTTCATGGATGCCTTCTCCGGCTACAACCAAATCAAATTGGATAAGACTGATCAGGAGAAAACCTTGTTTGTAACGAGTCAGGGGCTTTTTTGTTACAAGGTAATGCCTTTCGGGCTTAAAAACGCGGGAGCCACATATCAGAGATTGATGAACAAGATGTTCGCGCACCAAATTGGCAGAAACTTGCAGGTTTATGTGGATGATATGTTGGTAAAAAGCGTAAAGGTGTCTGATCACCTGATGGACCTCTAGGAGACTTTCAATACTCTTCGGACATACAAAATGAAGCTGAATCCAAACAAATGCGCGTTCGGAGTAACCGCAGGAAAATTCTTGGGATTTATGGTATCCTAGAGGGGCATCGAAGTCAACCCAGAGAAAGTAAAGGCGATTATGGAACTATCTCCTCCAAGGACGGTAAAGGAAGTACAAAGCTTGACCGGGAAGATAGCAGCCTTGAACAGGTTTGTATCAAGAGCGATGGAAAAATGCCTCCCATTCTTCCACACACTGAAGAGATCATTCGAATGGACAGACGAGTGCCAAAAGGCATTTGAAGAGTTAAAGATGTATCTCTCCACTCCGCCGTTGCTTAGCCCATCTATGCTGGGGGAAGAAGTGTTCCTGTACCTTGCCGTCTCTTCAGCTGCGGTCAGTGCAGCTCTCATTAGAGAAGAAGGAAAGGTACAAAAGCCCGTGTACTTTATAAGCCGGGCACTGAGAGGAGCAGAAGAGAGATACCCCCAGATGGAAAAACTTGCATTTGCTCTTGTGACCGCCGCTCGGAAGCTCAAGCCATACTTTCAAGCACATACCATAAATGTCCTGACAGATAAACCCTTACGGAGAGCAATGAGCAGTCCCGAAACTGCTGGACGGATGGCGCTATGGGCAATCGAGCTAAGTGAATTCGATATCTAATATCGGCCATAGACGGCAGTGAAAGGACAGATATTGGCAGACTTCGTTGCTGAATTCACTACCACAAAGGAGCAGGGGGCAGAAGAGACGCCCATATGGAGAATTCACACAGACGGATTTTCCAATAAGCACGCTGCAGGTGTTGGAGTCGTACTCCACACCCCGGATGGAGACAAGATCGAATGCATGATCCGTCTGGACTTCACCACAAGATCGAGGCCTTGGTTGCGGGACTGGAGCTTGCGATAGCGATAGGAGCTAAGAGGGCGGTTGTCTACTCCAATTCTCAAATCGTGGCCAGTCAGATTAATGGGAGCTATGATTGCAAGAATGAGAGGGTGAAAAGGTACCTTGGAGAAGTGAAGGGTCGAACGAATAACCTCCAATTCACGATGATTCAAATCCCAAGGGAGGAGAACCAAGAAGCGGACCGACTCGCAAAGGCAGCTTCTGCCGAACCCATGATCATCCCTGAACATGTATTGTCCTTCATCCAGCTTTCATCATTATTAGATGACATTAGCATGCAGGAGGTAAGCAATGAGTATTATTGGACGGCTCCAATTATGGCGTATCTCAAGGAAGGCAAGCTGCCTGATAACAAAGAAGACGCAAGAAAGTTGAAGGTTAAAGCTGCCCGGTTCATCTTGATTAAAGACGTCCTATACAAAAGAGGATTCTCCCGACCATATCTAAGATGCCTCGACTGCGGAGAAGTGGACTACGTGATGAGGGAGGTCCATGAAGGAGTTTGTGGAAACCATTCTGGATCAAGCTCTTTAGTGCACAAGCTACTCTGAGCTAGATACTACTGGCCAACAATGCAAAAGGATGCCTACACATATGTCAGAGCTTGCGACAAGTGTCAACGATTTGGCAATTTCATTAGGCAGCCAACGGAAGAACTTACCCCTATGACGGCTTCATGGCCGTTTGCACAATGGAGGTTAGACATCATGGGTCCATTCCCAACAGCGACGAGGCAGCTGAAGTTCTTGATGGTTAGTATTGACTACTTCACCAAATGGGTGGAAGCAGAGGCTCTGGCTACTATCACGGAGAAAAACATCCGTAGTTTTGTGTGGAGAAGTATTATCTGCAGATATGGAATTCCGAGGGTGCTCGTTTCAGACAACGGGAAACAATTTGACAACGACATATTCAGAGACTTTTGTTCTCAGCTTGGGATCAAAAATCACTACTCATCACCCGCCCACCTGCAGGCCAACGGACAAGTTGAAGTCATAAACCTGTCTTTGTTAAAGATTATCAAGACCCGGCTCGAGGGGCAAATGGCATATGGTCGGACAAATTACCAAGTGTTTTATGGGCATACAGGACAACGGCGAGAACACCAACAGGAGAGACACCGTTTTGATTGGAGTATGGTACTGAGGCCCTCATACCGGCAGAAATAGGATTAACAAGCTACCGCGTGGAAAGCTACGATGAGAGCAAGAATGACGAAGCTTTACGTTTACAACTCGACTTTGTAGACAAAGTCAGGGAAGCAGCTGCACAAAGACTAGCGCGATACCAAGACATGATGGCAAAGCATTACAACTCCAAGGTTAGGCACAGGGATTTCTAGATGGGAGATCTGGTCTTACGAAAAGTACTCGGCGCTACAAAGGATGCCTCCCAAGGAAAGCTGGGTCCTAACTGGGAAGAACCATACAGAATCATTTTATAGCATAGGAAATGAACGTACTACTTAGAGACACTAGACAGAAGAAAGCTAAGCCATCCATAGAACACAGAGCACTTGAAGAAATACTACCAATAGACAAAGGGCAAAGACAACAACAACATCTACCTCCTCATTTCCAGTTTATTTTTTAGACAGTCATAGTTTCTACTTAATACAATCAAAGTTTTTATTTTCTATCAACAATATAGTCTACCAGTGAAATTATAATAAAAGGAGTTTTATTCAGAACGTATGAAATGTGTTTTGCTCAAAATCTACAAAGTGGACGTTTCATCCAAAATGGATGAAAATTTATGGTCCACATAGTGGACGGACCTCCACTAAGTCCACAAAGTGGACGGATCATCTAAAATGGATGAAAATTTATGGTCCACATAGTGGACGGATCTCTACTAAGTCCACAAAGTGGACGTATCATCCAAAATGGATAAAAATTTATCAGGTCCAAATAGTGGACGGATCTCTACTAAGTCCACGAAGTGGACGGATCATCCAAAATGGATGAAAATTCATCGAGTCCACATAGTGGACGGATCATCCTACAAGGATGAAAATATAATTCCACAAGATAAAAGTGTACTGTCCACATAATGGACGGGTCATCCAAAAGGATAAATGTCCAGAAAATGGACGGATCAATCTCTCAATGATGAAATGTGCAAGTCAAATTGTGAGACGAACTGACATCATAGATAAAGATGTCTTAATCGCATACAATTCACAATTGGACGGACCCCTGTGACATGATTAGACTATTATACGAGCAATAAATTAAAAATACACGACGGATAAAAGCAAGCGAATAAGCTAGTTAAATCTTATAAGAGGAAATGTCCACAAACAAATTACGACGGTTAAACTTTTGTCTTTGACATTCCCAAAAAAAAACTACTGCTGTTGATGCTTGGGGGAAGTGCTTTCAATTTTCTGGTTGTCGTTTGGTTAATCTTGAGGAAGAGTCTAGCTTTCATTCGCAGGAGGAGCAGTGACGGCAAACACATCTTCTATACTCTCTGAATGGACGGATTGAGCTAGTATCTGTCCTTGAGCGTCTATAGAGACATGGGACACGTCCAGATTGGGATACGAGGCCTTGACCTGACGGAGGGCATCGTCGAATCCGTTAGCAAAGGAGCTCCCAAGCTCTGTTAAAAGAAGGTCGGAGTCACGATACTCTCGGATCGCAACTTCTTTAGCATCACGAAGCTGAGTCTTGGCGTCCATCACCTCATTTTCCTTGTCCTTTAGAATTTGCGCCAATTGCTCCATCTGCTTCTCCAGCTCTACTCTAACTTGCTCCGAGCAATTGAGTTTTCTCTTCATGTTGATCTTCCAGGTCTTTAGATCATGAAGCTCGTCCTCCATCATCTTATTCTTCCTCCTAAGACGGTCCAAAGTTGTCTCATGATTCAGACAACGGCCCATCAGCCCCTTCATCATCAGCATGGCCTGAAAACAAAGTACAAATAAATATCATGTAAACGACGGATAAGAAAGGATGGTTTCAAGTTTGAAGACGGGTTTAAAAATACCTGAGCAATAATGAAAAGGCCCGTCTCTCCCATCGCCTCCGTAGCGTAGTTGCCAAGGTCCTCATAATCATCTGCGGTCATGATAGACAAGATTTTTTCCAAGGCATATTCTGAGTCTTCTCGAAGGAGGACATGTGGTTTCTCACCAGTATGAGCTGGACCCTTCATTAAACCTTTACCCTTTCCATGCTTCACAGGAGTGACCGTCCTCTTGGTCTTGGCCTCCAATGCTACGACGGGCTCAGGGGTGGTCTTCTGCTTCTTTAGTAGACGGTCCATCTTCTCCTGTTGGTTCCGTTTTGACGGAACGGATGGAGCCGTCCCCTTAGCTTGTTGACCGACCTCTTGTTTCTTTTTTGCTGCTTGCTGCTTGATGAAGGCTCTTCTCTTGACAACGTCCATTTCTGTAAATAAAAGACGAATGTGCAGCGTTAGAAAAGAATGAGTGAAAGAGACTAAAAGTGTTTATGACGGGCTTACGTTTGCGAACTGTACTGTCATAACGACGGGCGGTAGAAGTTGGTTCGGGGCCTTCACAAGACCAATGGAGTGTGTCAAGGGTGACTAATTGTGTCCACGTCCTCTCTTCAAGCTTCATCTTGTTGAAAATCCTCTCCAGGAAGCTCCACTCCTCCAAAGTAACTTGCGGACAGTCTCAAGCTGCAAAAGAAGACGGTTAGAATAACTTACAAAAATAAAATGTTTGAACACGGGAACTAATAGTAATTGCATACCCGACGGAGGCATTATGCCCCATGTTGTGTCGACGGGCATATATGTGTTATCCCCTGGACGACACATCCACTCGTTCCCTTCCAAGAAAAAATACCTACTCTTCCGGTCTCTATTGGAGTCGGGTGTATCACAGAAAAGCCTTAACAACGGGCTCCTGGCTACAAAACTATACATACCCTTTGACTTTATAATCTCCGTGGGACGGTAATAGTGAAAGAATTCTTCCACCATCAACCTTCGTGCACCGTTTGACATGGCCCCGTACAAGACCTCCATGCCTATGAAAACCCTCCAGGTGTTTGGGGAGATTTGTGTGACGGATAGACCAAGATATTGAAGTAGTCGACGGTGGAGAGAGCTTAAAGGAAATCTGAGCCCTGCCTTCAGTGCTTGCTCATAGATTCCCACACTGTCAACCCCCTTGTAGTAACATTTCTCGGACTTGTGGGGAAGACGGATACGGACGTTGTCAGGAATTTGGTACTTGGCCCTAATTGTTTTGAAATGGGATTCTGTGACTATGGACCTAAAATCATTGACCGTCCATAGGGGTAGCAGGACGAACTCCCTAAGACCGTCCGGACCGATCACAGATTGAACATGGGGATCGACACCGTCTAAGTTATCGCTTGAAGACTCCTCTGAACTATCCAACTCCAAACCTTCGTCGTCTAGGGAAGGAGAGGTAGCGGACGGATTCCTTTCTTCACTTGAAGTGTCAGGATCTTTTTGACCTGACGGATATCCCTCATCGTAGTCCGCCCCGTCGCGGACAAACGATTGATTACTTGACGCACTAGACATTACCTACATATAACGGTAAAACCTAAGACACTGACGGATCTACAGAAAGTGCATAAAAGAAAAAAAAAGAAGTTCAGAGCACATACCGGATCGAGGTTGAGCAATACGATATGGCGGATATATTAGCAGGATGATACAAATGCGCAATATAAATGACAGTGGCGCTCTAATTGCAAATTTTTTATAAGAAGGTGAGAATGAAGGAAGAAAAGGCAAGCTTTTATAGAGCAAAGGGCACGGAATACGAAGGGATGCCTCGCTTAGGGTGAACAGCCAATCAATGCAGGCCGCGTGTCCATTGTCATAAATAACCTTGGCTCGTCTGTCTCGATATGTGCCCATGAGAAAGGAAGACTGCCACTTTATGAGTCTGTCTAGTTTGTAGCGACGGACCCAAGGAGTGAGGGGGCAACTGAAGAGGATCAAATATGAGACGGATCTTTCTTCATCAATCACGACGGAGCGGGGTTAACATAAGGAGGGTCGACGGGTCAAAGCTACAAGGATGCGTAGTGGACGGTTGTAGCATTTGGTCTCCATCGGTATTGATTGGGCTTCATGGACTCCTAATCGGAATCAACTTGTGTCTCGCGATAAGTTTGATATGGCTTTGCTTGACCTCCACACATACGCCATAAGGAGAATTCTTGAGCTACACGTTTAGCCCTAATTGAGAAGATTTCTATAAGGAAAAGAACTCTAAGAGATACGCAAAATCCACAAATTACTCTCCTAGTAGGAAAGTACTTATTCGCCAAGGTCCATATTTCGGCTCTACACTACTATAAATACCCCAAAGCCCTCATAAACCAAGGTACGCATAATTAACTCGACTCTGGCACTCTAGGGTTGTGAAAAAGACTCTAACTTAACCTTCGGAGGGTTTTTGGCCGGCACACACCGGTGCTCTCTGTTAGGTCCACTCTTTTCTTTTTGCAGGTGTTGTTTCAGTTTGGAAGTGCTTGCAGCTTACTGGTGATTTTTTCGGCATCATCAGCAACAATCATCAATGACATTGTTATTGATGATAGTGGCAACATGATCTTCATATTAATTCAAAAGTGGGATTTTTACCACAATTCTTCAAATCATGGATTCTAATCTTTTTTTCTTTTTTTTTTTTAAGAAGGAAAATCATGGATTCTAAATTTGATTCTTGAAAACTCTAAATTCAAAATATAACTAAACTTTTAAAATAATCTTCTTGTTAGTCCAAATCAATAAATTAATATGTAAATTTTACTAATCTCAACTTTAACTAGAATTTATCACTTTGAAAATTCCTCATCCAAACATACCACTATGTAAATGATATAGAATAAAAATAAAAATGAATTTGATTCAAGTTAAGCCTAATTGTACTATTTTAGGCTGCGTACAATATTACTTATAGATTTCACATAAATATTAATTTACTCTTTATATTTATAATTGGAACAGTAAACCATTAGATATGTTTTTTTTTTTCTTAAGGTTAAAATACAAAAATCATCCTTGAGATTTAGTCTAATGCCAAACGCTACCAAGACTTTTCAAAAATATCAAATTTATCCCCTAAGTACAAACAACACTTAGTGTCGGTTTGGGAATAACTTATTTAACTTTTTGCTAATTTTTTTTTTTACTGAAAGTGTGTTAAAATATAATTATACTTTAAAAAGTGAAAAAAGTAAGATTTTAAAAAGTTGTACATAAAAATTTAAAAGTAAAAAATAGGTTTATAATCCAATGCCAAACAGACACTTAACACTATTTGAAAGTTCCATTTGCTCTTCATAGTCTTCTTTTGATTCCTTCTCCATCTCTTGTTATTCATCTACGATTTACTACACACACATTCCTTTTTGCATATAATTGTCACACTATAATCACTAAGGGATTGCATCTATGGCAATCAACTTGACCACAAATTGTAGTGTTTTTGGGCAATCAACTTGGCAATCACTATGGTTTTGTAATTTTCCATTTTAAATATAATCACATTATATACATATTATTAGCTCATAAAAGAAATTATATACATATTATTTTGCCAAAAAAATGCTCTTATTTCTTAATTGATATTGATACACCTAAAAGTACTTCATCATAAAATCTGATCAACTAAAACTTATAAGAAAATAGAATAATTAATGAAATCTTGCCAATATTCAAATTTCCAAAAAAAAGAAAAGGAAATTGCTAGATTGGTAATCAAATTAGAGGAAGATTCCGTGTAGAACACTTACTTAGGGCCTCATTCAATCCTAAAGAAAGGTCTTGATATTGCAGAAGAGTAGACGTGGCAAATGGGTGGGATGGGTTGGGTTGATCTGTATTTTCAAACGATTTTTTTTTAATTACAAAAACAAATCAATGCCTGCCTGTTTAGAGAAAATGAATAAAATCAATTAAGGAAATGAATTGCATCTAATGTCATTTATTAATATCCTTCCAATTCTGACAGTTTTGGGTATAACTAAAATTATTTATAGTCATGAATTTATGATGAAGAAGTTAATAACTCACTACCAAAATGCTTGTAATTACAAATTTACAACTCCAGAAAAAGATAGATCTTAAGAAGTATAAAAATATATATTTATTTTAAGTTTACACCAAAAAGCATATACGGAGAGAAAATATGAGGCTTGGTCTGAGTCTGAAGATTGAAGGACTAAAAGAGGAAAAGATACAAGAAAAAGATAAGAAAAAAAGAGATAGAGGCGGAGAGGAGGAGCTGAGCAGTGGAAGCGCTGAGTGAAAGCTCTTAGGGGTGTCCGTGTGTTTTAGCTTTGTTGGTTTGTGGAGCACACGGTTTTGACTTTTGTGTTTGTCTCTTCTTTTATTAGTTTTGTCAGATTCTTAAAAAAAAAAAAAAAACCTTAAGTTTTGTTAGACAATTGCTGTACTAGTGTTACTTGCTAGTATAGTAACTTAGTAGCGTACTAGTGTCTAGTCAAGTCAAATGAATTGGCAGAATTGTTTTGTACTCTATGCACCTAGCACTCACATAGTCTAAATATTTTTTAGTGTTTTAAAAAAAAAAAAAAAAAAAGGGGCCAGGTCACGGTGTGTACACAAGGAAAAAATGTTGGATCGCCACCTAGTTATATGGTTTAAGAACCATGAATATAGCATCCTTTCAAGGAATGACCTTTGATCTTATTACAAGACTATGAATTCGGAGTTTCGGTTAGCTCTTAGGAAGGTGTTAGGCACCCAAGATTGCCTAACCCTAAGGTTAACCTCCTATCATTATGTTTTACGTCTTAACCTTATTAAAAGCGCGACCAACACTTGCATTTATACTCACACACACACACCAGCATACATCTAAGTATACAACATGACATCTTTATCCCAAAACAACAACTTATCATTCTAAAGCAAAAGAGTCAAATACAAAAGAAACCCTAGCATGTGAAAACCTATCATGTATCAAACAAAGCAGCCACCTAAGCACGGCAACAAACATATCATCATAGCAAGGAAAACACGTTATAGACAAGGCGATACACATGTGTAAGAGAATTAAACAAAAAACATTCATGTTCATGTGAATGCATGACTTACCTTACTTACCTTGCAGCATCTCAGCAACTATGGCATCATGAATGAGTATGTGAATGCGTGTTTATGACATCAAGGCAAGAAACGAACATAAAACCCTAATCTAAGCATGTTAAAGACAAACAAACATGTTGAAAGGTGAACAAGAACTCATAGGGCTTGAACATGTAAAAAAAGAAGCTACATAAAACAAACATGTGAATGCAGAAACAAAATAATAATAAAAACTAGGGTTTCTGGGCAAAGGCATCACGCACGCTAGAACAGGTCTGCGTACGCATATTCAAGCCTGCGTTCGTAGGCTAGATCATGAGTATGCATAACCTTGTCTAGAAAACCTAAAAACATAGAAACATAGCAAAACTTTAAAACAATAAACTAGCAACCTAATGTACACAAAAATATGAAAAGAACCAAAGGAATAAACTAAACAAACATGTACAAACATAAACTAAGCAAGAAGACAGGATTAAAACACAAAAGAAAAACAGAAAAGGAAGAAAAATATAAAAGACGGGTTAGACTTAATACCTTAAACAAAAGCTTTCCAAGCTTGATTTTGACCATTCCCCTCAGTCAAATCTGTTCACAAACTAATAAGAAAGTGATTAGCAATGTTGAACTAAAAGGATTTGGGCCAGAAAAGGTCCCAAACAAATAAAATTTACTTGAGGGGGTTTTGTGAAAAACTTCCTTTTGATTCGTTATTTTCTAGTGAATCTTAGGTTTTTTTCGTGGGATTTTTGTGTGTTTTGAAATTATACCATGTAAGGCTTTTTACAGTTGAGAAAATGGGGTTTGGAACGGTTCCCAAACGATGTGGGATTCATTCCAAATCTCAGCCATTATTGTTGAAAACTTGTCTTTCTTATGCTTCTGAAACCCTAGCTACGTACTTAGGAATGTGCTTGCATATGCATGCTTTGGCTCGCGTACGTAGGCCGTGACCCATATACGCAGGCCAAGTGTTACTTTGATCATTTTATTTTCAAAAATAGATTTTTGCTCATTTAAAAGGTTATATTTTTCATTTTAACACTTCTCAAGTCAATTTAACATCTTATTAGGCTCTAAATTGGCCTTGGGCCTTAGAGTTCGAGCATCATTGGGGAACGGGGGCCCGAGTAGTAAGAGGTACAAAATGCGTTGTCTACAAATGCCCCTTTTTTGATTTGTGAGCTTTGCTAACAGAATCAAAATAGTAAGAGACAAAACATTTTGTTTCAATGTACGGCTCGGGCCCAACCATCGCACACGACACACATCATGCATACATGGGGCGGGGTTCAACTCTGAAGAGTTGCATGAGATTCGTATGTCTGAAGTTCCACCTTTGTTGCTCAGGAAACGAGCAACGATAGGTTCACTATCCTAGAACTAGTTTTACCACTTGCAAGCAAATGGTGAGTGACTCACTATCCTAGAGTCACTAAAAACGAAAAAAAAGAGAAAAGAAAACAAACAAACAAAGGTGCTCTTATGAGCTAACCCAACAAACAACAAGCGGATATAGTTTTTGTGGTGTCCATCCGGGGCTCTTGCCATATGTTGGCCTTCTGCTTCCTCATTGGGGATTTGCTTTGGTGTACTTGGACCCATTGGGGAAGAATCTTCTGCCTTCTCCATAGGTATGATGCTTAATATGCCTGAATTATTGAGGAAGAGTTTTCTACTTCCTTCATAGGGATGATATTTGACACATTTAAAAAAATCTTCTACTTCATCATTGGGGACTTGCTTTGGTGTACTTGGGTCCATCGGGGAAGAATCTTCTGCCTTTTCCATAGGTATGATGCTTGATAGGTTTGATCCATTCGAGGAAGAATCTTTTGCTTCCTTCACTAGGGATACTTTGCTTGAAATGCTTGAAATATCGAGGAAGAGCTTCTACTTCCTTACTGAGGTTAATGTTTGATATGCTTAATCCGCTAGGGAAGGTTCTCAATGTGCTTGAACCATTGGAGATGATTCTTGATGTGCTTGATCCATCAAGGATGATTCTTGATGTGCTTGATCCACTGGGGATTATTCTTAATGTTCTTGAACCACTGGGGATTATTCTTGATGGTGTGATCGAGGGAAAAGTCTTCTACTTCCTTTGCCGTTTACTGGGGAGTCTTTTGATAATTTTGTGTCTAATTGCGGAAGTCTTGAGATGTCCCTCCTTTTATGAAAGAAAGAATTTTTTTTTTGTTCATGACTAAATTACACGTAGTTTAGCGGTGAGGCCTAAACTATACGTAGTTTAGCCATTAGGTGTGTTCCCAACTTTTCATTTTCTCCAACGATTACCAACTGTTTCTTTTCTTCTTCTTCTTCATTCTCTTCATCTCCCTCACCTCTTCATATTCTTCACAATTCCTCTCTACAAAAACCTACCTCCCCTGTTTTTTTTCCTTACTTCTTGACTTTCTCATCCTCTTAAAGCCTCTGATTTTCTCATTTTCTCATTATCCTCTCCAATGGCACCGAAGGCCAAGAAATCCTCCTACATAGTATCTTCTAATGCCTTCCATCTCACCCGCTGGAGTGGAGCCACGAGGTTGGTGGGACCTCTGCCATTGACACACCGGCCAGAGAATCACATTCCCCTGGGTGAATCCGTAAGTTTTTTTTTTTTTTTTTTCAAGTTTCTCTCTAATTTTTGGTTTAAATGTGTTTTTGGCCATGTAAATGCTTAGGTTTTTCTATGGGATGGGTTTAGATGAAAACTAGACATTTTAGGAGGGGTAGGAACATGTCTAGGATTGATTTTGGATGATGCTTCCTTGTAAATGTCGAAGAACTGCTTTTGTCTATGTTTTTGCGTGCATAGGCTCGGGCCTGTGTACGCAGCTCATATTCATGTGTACACACCTTGGGCTATATTCGGGAGGCAAGTTTTGAGCCAATCATCAGTTTTCTTCTAGAGAAGTCTGCGAGTGCCACCTTGGTGCAGTGCCTTATTGAGAGGTGGTGGGACATTACCCATACTTTTCTTATTGCCGAGTGGGAGATGAGGGTGGCTCCCTACGACTTTTATTGCATGACTAGTCCTAGCTTTGAGGGGGCAATCATTAGTTTGGACGGTGTGTCAAGCGTCCAACTGGGCAACGACATGTTTGGGAGGAAGTACTCTACTAAGACCATTTGCTATTTCGACTTGGTGTCAGATTATATGTTCCTCCCACAGAGGACCACAGAGGAATGTGTCTGTATGGCTAGGGCTTTCCTTCTGGCCTACCTTTTTGCTAATGGTGGGCAAATGGTGTCCTTAAGGTGGCTAAACCTCTTTCAAGACTTTGCAGAGGCATGGAGGGCCAACTAGGGGCAGGCATGTTTTGCTTATCTTTACTCTATCCTCGACACTCTTAGCTAAGGCACCTTGTGGTAGCTTATGGGGCTTTGGAAGCTCCTTGAGGTCATTTCTCTTTTCATTCTTTACACTTTCATTTATAGCTTGTAGTCTTACAAACTGTACTATCTTGAAAATTATCATCTTGCATCTGTCACTTTGCATCTGTCACTTTGCAAACTATCATCTTACATCTAACTTGTGGCTTTTACTGTTTTTTTTCGTAGTGGTGGGTGGTTAGGTATGGCCTCATAACTTCGGGCACTAACCTAGTTCTAAGGGATTTCCATAAAGTGAGGGCACATCTTACGAGGTTGACTTCAAATGAGGTAAAAAGAGTTTTAGTTGTTCATGCTTCTTTCTGCATTACTCTTGGAATATTCTCCTTCTAACCTTATGCCTTTATAGGTAAATTAGGCCTCATGGGTCGGCTAGCCCTTTCCTGCTACTTGAGACTTGGAGCCTACCACTCTCATTGCTTCGGAGATTACCCAACCCCTTGAAGGAGCAGGCTTAAGGGCTCTATACTTGGAGGAGAGGGTGAGGTGCCAATTGGTGGGTAGGGACGACCCACATAATTTGAGGGACCCACTTGATTTCATGCTTGCGTCACACTCCATGACTGATGCTGAATACAACTTGTGGGGGAGTGGTGTTTCCTATGCCGAGTGGCTTCTTGAGGGGTTGGATTATGAGGAGTTCAACATCACTTGCCTTATGCCTTCTCTTACTATTCAAGTATATGCTCAAACTCTTGTTCTTCCTCTCTCTCTCTCTCTCTCTCTCTCTTTTCTTTGTCATGACTTTTAATGTGGGAAATTGTAATAGGAGGGACCTGCTGGCAGTGAGCCCATTGATCCTCCACAAATCCCTTGGATGGTCTATGATTATGGCCCGGATGGCTTTGCTTAAGAGCGTGTCGTGCCCCGTAACCTTAATGTCATGGGCTATCCTTTCCCTCCCACCACTCGAGCGATGAGTTCTTTCTTCCCTTTGTCCTTTCTCTTTTTTCCATTTCTTTTCTTGTTTCAATCACTAACCCTTCCTCCTTGAATTGTAGCCCACTACCCAAGAGTATGAGGAATTGGTTTGGCTGGCTGGGAATCTCAAGTTGGAGGTGACCAACTACTCGAGGGAGCTATATGGTCTTGGAGGATCCGCCCACCTAGACGATGGTGATGATGATGATGGTGATGGTGGTGAGGTGGAGGATTTGAAGGCGACTCTTAACTACCAGCCAAGGAAGGGCCGGCACCGTTGATTACCTACAGTCACAGCATATATACAACACATTGCTTTTTCTTTTCTTTTTTTACTTTTAGTGTTTTTTTATTCCCTTTAGTAGACATTTAGGTTTGGTTTGAGACAAAGGATTGTATTTAAGAACATCTTTTCACATTTATGCTTTGATTGGAACTTAGCACTTAATTTACAAGATAATGATAAATTGCATGTTTCTATACAACTTCCCTTCTTCGATGCTTGCAATGTTGTGGTTGAAATGTGTCTTGAATGAATCTTTAGGTCACGGGAACCCTAAGAACGCTTTGGAGTAGAAAAACTCTACTCAAAACAGGGGAACATGGGCTTTTACCAAGCGCTGTGTGTACGTGGTGATGAGTCTGCGTACGCAGCTTTGACTTTGTGTATGTCCGGTTGATTTTGTGTACGTGAGCTGCAAATCAGCAAAACCCTAACTGACTTACATAAAAGTAGCCGTTTGAGTCCAAAACCCTCACCAACGTATTTCTAACCCAAAGAACACTTTTTTGAGGTCCCCTAATGGCAAAAAACTCTCCTCTAGATGTCTCCACTTGGATTAGGAAGCTTAGTCCAAATTTCAAGGATTCTGTTGCTCCTTATGGCCTTTCTTGCGTCTTCCATTACCATCAAATTAGGGTGGATGAGCCTCTTCGTCATGCTGCTCCCAACTATTAGGTTCCTTCTTAGCATGCATTCTGCTTCAACAGAATAGAATTATGCCCTATTATCGAGGAATTTGTTGCCATCATGGGTGAACCGGAGATTGATGATCTCATCTTTCCTACCATGGGTGGAGATCTCCCTTCCTTTCTGCGAGTTATGTTGGGCATCCCTGAAACCACAACCAATAGGTGGAGTGTCTTTGGCAAACTCAACCTTAGGCTGGTCTTTGATTACTTTTTCGGTTCGGGCCTTCTTGAGGGTGAGAGGCCACGATCGTACTACCTTTGTGCCTTTTGCTTATGTGTCCTTGCACGGTATTTCTTGGTCCAAAATTCATATTGTGTGGACCTTCGGATGTGCATGGTGGCTTATGAGCTAAAGAAAGGTATTCCCGTGGGCTTGATCTTGGCAGAAACACTTAATGGTTTGGACACCTTTTAGAGGAAGGAATCAAGCTTCTTTGTAGGAAGTCCTCTTCTTCTTCAGGTATAATCCCTAACTTTTTCCTAGGTTCTCGAACTAGCGGGATTCCTCTAATTTTGCATGAATTGCCTTTTGGTTTTTAACCCATCGAGGTACCTTATGTCGTCTTTAATCATTGTTTTTTTTTTCTCTCACTTATGCTCTCCACTCTATTTTCTTCTTTTCTCTTTTTTTCTTTTCTCCGTTTCTTTTTTTCTTTCTTCCACATATGGCTACAAGAGAGGCTTCAGTTGCTTCAACTTCGTATTGTGCCCCTCAGTACCTACCTTCTTAGGCATCTTAGGGATAAACTGGCTTTAGAATGTCATGGGCTTTGAGGCGTACAAGGAGCTTATGGGTCACCTTAAGGAGACCGATATTCAGTGGGTTGTGGAATGGTAGCATATCTCAAGTATGGTCCATAGTTGTTGCAAGGATCATTGTGTGACTTTAGTTGGGCTTAGATGCTGCTTACTACTTCACTTGTCGTATCTCAAGGTAGTTTGGAGAGCGTCAAGGAGCTCTTGATGATGAGGATGCCTTCCACAATGCGGTGTTCAGCAATAGGATCTTGGGTAGGATTAGTGAAGATTGGCCATGTCGTAGGGTGGTGGAAGACATTGTTCCTCCCAAATACATCTACCCCACTGCAAGTTACAAGCAATGATTGGGGGATAACATGAAGTGGATTCTGAGGGATGAGAAAGCTTATATGAGGACTAGCAAGAAGGCAAGGAGGACTGAGTGACCAACTTTAAGGGGCCCTATAATTTACTTTTCTGCACTTTTATGATTCTCATGTTTTTTTTTTTTTTGAATTTAATAAAGGATTGGAATGTTCCAAATCCCCTATTAAAACAAACTTATTATCTTTTAATTTGAGCAATGTGAGAATTCCTTTTTTATTTATTTATTATCTTTGCTTATTGTCACCTCATTTATTTATTTATTTCTTTTCTTTTTTCCTTTACCATGTAATTTTTGCCCATGACGTCCTTTCGGGAATTTTCATCATGTCTATGGTCTTTTCCCCTAACTTTTGCCTAGACAGCCTTTTTGGGCTTTTAAATCTAGTAAGGTTCTTTTGCCTTAATTTTTGCCTAGGCTACCATTTCGGGCTTTCAACCTAGCAGGCTTTTGTTTCTTCTCTTTTTTCCTTTTAAATGTGGTATTTCCGGAGCCTATTCGTGTTAATGGGGTGAAGCATCTCTTCCCCATCCAAATCTATGATTCTTGTAGCACCTCTATACATGATCTTTTTAATGACAAAATGCCCAAACCACCTAGGCTTCATTTTTTTCTCTTGGATCAAAAGTCTCATCTCTAAGCACCTTTAGGACCAAGTCCCCTTCGTTAAGGTTTCTTCGTTTCACTTTCTTGTTGAATGTGTTAGGATTAGTGCCCTTAAATCCTATTGTATAATGCTATGTATGATATTATGTATGACATTATGTATGACATGATGTATGACTTGATATTGTGATTGATAAAGTTGTTTTATTTTTATCTAAAATAATGGTAACATGAATATGGGACATTATCATATAGTCCATGAGATGCATAGTATGTGATTTATGTGAAAAGTCACAGAAGATATAAATCACAAGTTCTTTGTAAACTCAGAATTGTAGTTCGTAGTCGGTGATGAAATTGGGCATTTCATTTGCGAAGACTATAACATATCAACTAAGATGATTTGTCTTGGTCATGAAAGTGTAAACTTCTAGTTGATATGTTGATATGTTTTAAGATTTAAGACATATTGAACTGGACCGCTGTGAGATTTATTATTCTCCTAACGATTGTCAATTGAATAATAAATCTCACGACTTATATTTGCATGAACTCTTAATCTTGAGAGAATAATGGACCTGATCATGAAGTGTAGGTTGCTTTAATATATCAGAAGTGAGATCTAAAGTAACGGTCAAAACCTCAGTATGTTGGGCAGTCACATTTAGTGTTGATGGAATATATATTCTCAAGATGAAATTCATAGTCTCTTAACAGAGATATAAAATATTCTCTTGAGATGAGTTTAATGGGTTCAGTTATCCAGAGAGTTAGGCATAACCACTTTGATATGAAGTTACTAAAGTATATGTTTATGAAATTGGATTTCATAAATATATGATGAATAACTTTAAAGGATTAAACCGGGTACTCAAGGATAAGATGTAGTAATTTACAAAGTGCCAGTCTATATTTATGACTTTGTATTACTATGAATATTTTATGAAGGAGTTGTATGTATAATAAAGTCTTGGGATATAATTTATAAACAAGGCCTAGAGTGCAACTATATTTATATAGTGGTATTAAATATAGTTAATGGTAACTTTGGATTTGTCAAGAGTTGACAGAAAAGCTCAAGACCCATTGAAGCTAGTGTCTTATTGGTCCCTTTTGGTCCCACTTCAAGCCACACACTAAAGCCCAATTGGAAAGGCCCAAAAGGCTAGCCCAATTACATAATCAATTATAAGGAGAGAAACATACAAAATTTTAATATATGAAAAAAAAAAGACATCATTGTGAAATGGTGTGTATGTGAGAGTGAGGCACACTTTCATTCTCCCTTGGAAAACTGATTGAGAGACCACACTTCTTAGGCATAAAGTGGAATTGGAGTGAGGATTAAAGTATTCCCGAGTAATTCTGATTCTTGTTTTGAATTTCACCGCACCAAGGTACACTCTCTTGTTCTAGAATTATGAAATTTACATAGTACATGTTATCAATTGTGATTGAAGTAGATTTGTTAATTTTTCACTGCGTACATGCATTTTTCCATCAAATGGTATCAGAGTGGTCTTCAATTCTAATATGTATAACATTTTTTTGTGAATTTTGGAATCAAAGATAATAGTTTCATGATATTAGAAGATTATATATGTATTTAATTTTCTTCATGGTTGTTGGAACTATGATTTGATAAAAACTAATATTGATGTTATGATGTTTTTTAGATTTGAATTTAAGTATGTTAAATTGATCTTTAAGGCAATAGCATCAATGGAATTCAGTTTTGATATCAAATTTCATCTATTATGTTCATATGGTGGTTGTTTGTTCATGGAAAACCGTTGAAACCGTTTCAGATCTTCCCTTTGAAAAATTGAAAACACGGGTTTTTCGCGGTAAGCTTTACTTGCGGAATAGTCGCGAGACAGTCTCGAAAGCTTCTTTCTGAATTTTGTGTTTTCACAAAATTTTCGCGAGTAAGCTTTACTTGTGAAATAGTCGCGAGACAGTCGCGAAAGTCTCTGTCTGAATTTTGTGTTTTCATTTTTTTTTGTCTTAATTCATTTTCGCGGGAAGAGCTTAGTCACGAGATACTTGCAAAAATGCTAATGAAGGGAATTTTGAACTTTTTCTAAGTGTTTTCAAATGTATAAAATGCAAGGCTGTGTGCGATTAGGTTACACATGTTCACAAATTAAAAACCTTTAATTTAAAACATCTAGTTGGAGAGAGATATAAGGGCTGCATCTCACGGCCTCCATTGTTGGTTCATAGTAGTGTGAAATATATACTTTGTCTTTGCCTCGAGCTTAGCATTCCATGCAAAGAGTATTTATTTCATGGTCCTACAAGATTAAATTTCCTGGTTTATAGTGGTTTGATAAACACCTTGTCTTAGCTTCGAGCTTTGCATTCCAAGCGGAGGGCGTTTTTATCATGGTACTACAACATAAGCCTGTTAAAGGGATGAAATGTAGCAACACATGATTCTAGACAATGGTATACACCAAACTAAGTATTATAGTATTCTATATGCTGAGTTCTTACTATTATTACTTAGAGGCTAAATGTAAAACAACATATTATTAGTGTTTGATAAGAGTTATCATGATAGCACTAATAATGAGAATAGTTCTCAATCAATCATAGTATTTAATGTTCACTCTATGCTGAGGGATATTGAATATGGGATTGGGTTGTCGTTGCATATATTATGTTGTGGCTTTATTAAGGTTCCATGCTATATGTTTATATGCTAAATTGATAATGTCCAATTTGCTTATTATATTCATGTTTATTATTTTCAAATTTGATCATGGCATCATTTAGCCGACTTGTTACCATTCTTAATCAAAACAAATTGACTGGATCCAACTATATTGACTGGAATAGAAATTTGGACATTGCTCTTACAGCTGAAGAGCACAAATATGTGCTTATTCAACCATGTCCTAGCTCTCCTTCATTAGATGCTCCTCCTGAGGAAAAACAGCGATATGATCGTTGGCAGAAATCTAATGAGATGGCCAAGTGCTACATCCTAGCATTTATCTCAAATGTTCTACAACATCAAATGCAGGATGTAGAACTAACTTCGAACATCATGCTAAGTCTGAAGGAGATGTTTGGTGAGCAAGGCCGTTCTGTAAGGCAAGAAACCATGAGACAAATTTATTATACCAAAATGGCTGAAGGCAGTTCAGTGAGGGAGTATTGTCTTACAATGATCTCTAATCTGAATACATTGGAGGTTTTAGGTGCCGATATTGATGGAGAATCTCAAGTGAATATGATACTCCAGTCACAACCGGAATCATTTAGGAATTCAGACTCAATTATAATATGAACAAAAAGATTTATTCTTTATCTAAATTAATAAATGAGTTGGTAGCGGCGGAAGGCATCCTTGGTACTTCTAGTGTTGATGCTAATATGGTTGAAGCTTCTACTTCTCAACCTAAGTCGAAAGGCAAAGGTAAGAAAAGGAAGAAGAAGAAGAAGAAGAAGAAGAAGGACTTCACCAAGCAAGAGGGTAAACAAATTGCCCCAGGGGTTGCTGACAAAGGAAAGAAAACCAAAAGAAAGTGTTTCCATTGTGGTGAGAAAGGACATTGGAAGAGAAATTGTCCAAAGTTCAAAGCTGCCAAGAATAAGGGTATGAAAAGTTCATTTCTTCTTGAAATATGTTTGGTATAGAATCCCACTAATTCCTGGGGTGTGGATTCAGGTTGTACTAATCATATCTGCAATTCTTTGTAGGGGTTTCAGGAGACCCAAAAGCTGAATGAAGGGGAATTATTTCTTACTTTGGCTGATGGGAGCAAAATTCTGGTTGTAGTTGTTGGAGTTGTTAATTTATGCTTTGAGCCTAGGGTTTTAATATTGGAAGACTATCTATTTGTACCTAATGTTCGTTGGAATTTAATTTCTGCAACTTATTTGGGCAAACATGGATATTGTGTTATCCTTAAAGACAATGTTGTAATAAAGAAGGGTAAAGTGTTTATCTGTTCTGGTAATATTGTGGATGGTCTTTATATTTTAACTCCTGATAAGCATGAATTATACAATTCTGAATTAGATAATAATTCACATGTGAAATCATTAAAGAGAAAGTCTCCTTCTACTAGTGAAGCATATCTTTAGCACTTGTGTTTGGGTCATATTAATTCAAATAGAATTCAAAGACTTATCAAAGATGGACTCTTAGGGCCCATAGACTTTGATGGTTTTCCAGTTTGCGAATATTGTTTGGAAGTTAAAATGACCAAACAACTTTTTAATGCAAAAGGTAGAAGAGCCCAAGATTTGCTAGAACTAGTATATTCAGATGTATCTGACCCTATGTCAATCCAAGCAAGAGGTGGCTATGAGTATTTCATTACTTTCACTGATGATTACTCTAGATTTGGATATGTGTACCTAATGAAACGGAAGTCCGAAACTTTTGAAAAGTTCAAAGAGTTTAGGGTTGAAGTTGAGAATCAATTAGGTAAACGCATAAAGGCCATTCGATCTGATAGAGGTGGTGAATACCTTCTTGGGGATTTCAAGGACTACTTGACTAAAAATGGGATTATATTCCAGTTGATTGCACCTGAAACTCCACAACAAAATGGTGTAGCAGAAAGAAGGAATATGACTCTTTTAGAAATGGTTAGGTCCATGTTGAGTTATTCGACTCTACCAATTTTCTTTTAGGGATATGCCTTAAATACTGCAATGTATCTTCTGAATTTAGTACCTTCAAAGTCTGTTCCTAAAACACCTTTAGAGTTATGGAATGGGCATAAGCCTAGTATGAGACATCCATATTTGGGGTTGTCCAGCACATGTGTTAAAAGGAAAGTCTGACAAGTTACAGTCTAAAACAGAAGCAGCATTTTTTGTAGGATATCCAAAAGGAACTGTTGGAGGTTTATTCTATAGTCATAAGGATAATAATGTGTTTGTTAGCACAAATGCCAGATTCTTGAAAAATGACTATATGAATGATTATACTCCTAGAAGTAGAGTTGTTTTGGCTGAAATGAAAGAACCTGTAGTTAAACAACCAATGGATGAAACTAGGGATGATGTGGCTGTATTAGATACACCACAAGATACTACTCATGAAATGTCTAGTACTCAGGTGCCTCGTCGTAGTGGGAGAATTTTTCAGCCTCCTATAAGATATATAGGTTTGGGAGAAACTTATGAAGCTATCTCAGAAGAGGCTGAATCGGATCCCTACACTTATGAGGAGGCAATGAATGATATAGATGCACATCATTGGGTCTAAGCTATAAAATCTGAATTAGATTCGATGTATTCCAATCAAGTTTGGGATCTTGTAGAGGCACCTAACGGCATGAAACTTGTTGGTTGCAAATGGGTTTACAAGAGAAAGAGAGGGATAAATGGAAAGGTTGAAACCTTTAAATCAAGGCTAGTGGCGAAAGGGTATACACAAAAAGAAGGTATTGATTATGAAGAAATCTTTTCACCAGTAGCAATGCTTAAATCTATCAGAATTCTCTTATCCATTGCTGCTCATTATGATTATGAGATTTGACAAATGGATGTCAAGACTACATTTCTTAATGGCAATTTTGAAGAAGAAATCTATATGATGCAACCAAGAGCATATGATATGCAAGTTAAAAATGTCCATTTTAGACTTAAGCAAGCATCTAGGTCATGGAACATCAAATCTGATCAAGCAATCAAGTCATTTGGTTTTGAAAAAAATCTTGATGAACCATGTGTGTACAAAAGACATCGAGACAAAATAGTAATGTTCCTAGTGTTTTATGTTGATGTTATTCTACTCATTAGAAATGATGTAGGGGTAATGTCATCGGTAAAAGTTTAGTTGTCAAGCCAATTTGATATGAAAGACTTGGGAGAGGCTAACTTTATTCTAGGGATCAAGCTTTGGTGAGATCGCAAGAATAATATGTTAGGCTTATCACAAGCTAGATATATAGATAAGGTTCTAGAACGGTTTAACATGCAAAACTCCAAGAAAGGATTACTTTCTTTTAGACATGGAGTTCCTCTGTTTGACGACCAAAGGCTTAAGACTCAAGAGGAAGAAAATATGATGAGACAAGTTCCTTATGCTTCTGCACTGGGAAGTCCCATGTATGCCATGCTTTATACTAGACCAGATATTCGTTATTTAGTAGGCATGGTCAGCCAATATCAATCAAATCTATGATCAAAACATTGGCAAGCTGTAAAGCATATTCTTAAGTATCTACGGAGAACGAGAAATTATATGCTTGTTTACTGATGTGAGGATTTGATTCCCATTAGCTATACAGATTCAGATTTTCAATCGGATCTAGATTTTAGAAAATCCACTTTAGGATGTGCTTTCACCTTGGGAGGTGGAGCCATAAGTTGGAGGAATGTTAAGAAATCTTGTATTGCGGACTCCACCATGGAAGCTGAATATGTTGCTGCTTGTGAGGCGGCAAAGGAAACTATTTGGCTCAAGAAATTCCTTTCTGATCTTGGTGTTGTGAGAATGGAGCAAGTTCCTATCACATTGTTTTGTGACAATAGTGGTGCGGTTGCTCAATCCAAAGATCCAAGGAATCACAAGAAAGGAAAGCACATTGAGAGAAAGTACCACATCATTCGAGACATCGTTACTCGTGGAGATGTAGTAGTAGTAAAGACTGAAAGTGCAAAGAATCTAGCGGATCCCTTTACCAAAGCCTTGTCCCAAAGGACTTTCGAGTCACATTTGGAGGAGATGGGAGTTAGATTAGTGCACAATAGTCTTTAGGGCAAATAAGAGATTGTTAGGATTAGTGCCCTTAAATCCTATTGTATAATGCTATGTATGATCTTATGTATGACATGATGTATGACTTAATATTGTGATTGATAAAGTTGTTTTATTTTTATCTAAAATAATGGTAACATGAATATGGGACATTATCATATAGTCCATGAGATTTATAGCATGTGATTTATGTGAAAAGTCATAAAAGATATAAATCACAAGTTCTTTGTAAACTCAGAATTGTAGTTCGTAGTTGGTGATGAAATTGGACATTTTATTTGTAAAGACTATAACATATCAACTAAGATGATTTGTCTTGGTCATGGAAGTGTAGACTTCTAGTTGATATGTTTTAAGAGTTAAGATATATTGAACTGGATCGCTGTGAGATTTGTTATTCTCCTAATGTTTGTCAATTGAATAATAAATCTCACAACTTATATTTGCATGAACTCTTAATCTTGAGAGAATAATAGACCTGATCATGAAGTGCAGATTGCTTTGATATATCAGGAGTGAGATCTAAAGTAACGGTCAAAACCTCAATATGTTGGGCAGCCACATTTAGTGATGATGGAACATATATTTTCAAGATGGAATTCATAGTTTCTTAACGGAGATATAAAATATTCCCTTGAGATAAATTTAATGGGTTCAATTATTCAGGGAGTTAGGCATAACCACTTTGATATGAAGTTACTAAAGTATATATTTATGAAGTTGGATTTCATAAATATATGATGAATAACTTTAAAGGATTAAACCGGGTACTTAAGGATAAGATGTAGTAATTTACAAATTGGCAATCTGCATTTATGACTTTGTATTACTACGAATATTTTATGAAGGGGTTGCATGTATAATAAAGTCTTGAGATATAATTTATAAACAAGGCCTAGAGTGCAACTATATTTATATAGTGATATTAAATATAGTTAATGGTAACTTTGGACTTATCAAGAGTTGACAGAAAAGCCCAAAGCCCATTGGAGCTAGTGTCTTATTGGTCCTTTTGGTCCCTTTTGGTCCCACTCCAAGCCACACACTAAAGCCCAATTGGAAAGGCCCAAAAGGCTATCCCAATTAGATAATCTATTATAAGGAGAGAAATATACAAAATTTTAATATATGAAAAAAAAAAGACATCATTGTGAAATGGTGTGTATGTAAAAGTGAGACACACTTTCATTCTCCCTTGGAAAACTGATTGAGAGACCACACTTCTTGGGCGTAAAGTGGAATTGGAGTGAAGATTAAAAGTATTCATGAGTACTTCTGATTCTTGTTTTGAATTTCACCACACCAAGGTACGATCTCTTGTTCTAGAATTCTGAAATTTACATAGTACATGTTAACAATTGCGAATGAAGTAGATCCGTTAATTTTCTGCTGCGTACATGCATATTTCCATCAGAATGCTCTTAATCATCCTTTTTTGGTACCCTTGTGCATGGTATTGTGCCCTAGCCCTCTTCTCATCTATCAAAGCCAATTGTTCATATCTCGCCATAGCATAATCATCTTGTAGGACCTTGGTAGAAACTAACACCCTCAAAGATTGCACCTCCACCTCAATAGGAAGCACCGCCTCACTACCATAAACCAAGGAGTAAGGTGTTGCCCTAGTCGATGCATGAATAGAAGTCCTGTTACCCTACAAAGCAAATGGAAGCTTCTTGGCCCAATCTTTATATGTCACTACCATCTTGGCTAGGATATTCTTCACATTCTTATTGGCTACTTCTACGGCCTTATTAGCTTGTGGTCAATGTGGTGAAGACTTGTGATGCTCAATGCCATATTCTTCCATGAGCTTTCGGACTTCACCTTTAAAGTGGGAACCATTATCATAAATTATCTCTTGGGGTACCCCAAACCAACATATGATGTTGTTTTTTAAGAATCGAGCCACATGCTTAGCCTTCAACACAGAATAGGAGGCTACCTCCACCCACTTAGTGAAATAGTCAATTGCCACTAGAATGTACTCATGCCCATTTGGAGCCTTATGAGCTATCATTCCAATCACATCTATGCTCCAAACGGAAAATAGCCATGGAGAAGTCTTGCTATACAACTCACTAGGTGGTACATGGTTCAAGTTGGCGGGTGTCTGACAATCATGACAACTTTTCACATAGTCCACACAATCAGTCTCCATTGTATTCTAGTAGTGCCCTATCCTTAGGATCTTCTAGGCTAACATTCTCCCATTCATATGAGGGCCACTAACCTTTTAATGAACTTCTTCCATTACCCTTTTTGCTTATTTTCTCTTCAAGCAGCGAAGGTGTACACATCACAAGACCTTCTATAGAGTTGTCCTCCACATAGGATGTATTGTGTTGCTATCATCCTAATGGAATGATGCTCTCTCATATCAGCACCAATTGGATATGCCCCTAGTTTCAAGAACTTCATAATGTCATAGTACTCCTCTAAGGCCATTATTGAAGCTTCGGTCTTCCTATTGTGTACTTCCTCCTAACTTTTTTCAATCTCTAAGGGCCGTGTCCATACTCTCTTTTGGTATTTCAACCATGAAGGCTAAAGTAGCTAATGAAGGAAAATAACATGTTTGTATCGCATACAAAACATACGCAGCGGAAAAAATAACAGATCTACTTCATTCATAAAAGTTAACATGTACTACATAAGTTTCAGAATTTGAGAACAAGAGAGTGTACCTTAGAGCGGTGAAGTTCAAAACTCTAAAGATCAGAAGCACTTGGGAACACTTTCAATCTTCACTCCAATTCCACTAACGCTCAAGATGTGTGGTCTCTCAATCAGTTCCAAATGGAGAATGTCAAAGTGTCTAACACTTCTTACACCACTTCACAATAGTGTTCTTACAATTCTCTACAGAAAATTCTGTATGTTTCTCCTTTTATATCTAACTGATTATCTAATTGGGCTGGCCTTTTGGGCATTTTCAATTGGGCTTAAGTGTGTGGCTTGGAATGGGACCAAAAGTGACCAATAAGACACTGGCTCCAATGAGCCTTGGGCTTTTCTGTCAACTCTTGACAAGTGCAAAGTTACCATTAATTATATTTAATACCACTATATAAATATAGTTGCACTCTAGGCCTTATTTATAAATTATATCCCAAGACTTTATTGTACATGCAACCCATTCATAAAATATTCGTAGTAACACAAAGTCATGAATGTAGACTGCCACTTTGTAGATTACTACATCTTATCCTTGAGTACCCGGTTTAATCCTTTAAGTTATTCATCATATATTTATGAAATCCAATTTCATAAATATATACTCTAGTAATTATTTACTAAAGTAGTTAGGCCTAACATTCTAAATAACAAACCCATTAAACTTATCTCAAGGGAATATTTTGTATCTCCGTTAAGAGACTATGAATTTCATCTTAAGAATATATGTTCCATCAACATTAAATGTGGTTGCCCAACATATTGAGATTTTGACCGTAACTATAGATCTCACTCCTGATATATCAAAGCAACCTACACTTCGTGATTAGGTCCATTATCCTCTTAAGATTAAGAGTTCATGTAAATATAAATCGTGAGTTTATTATTCATTTGACAGTCGTTGGAAGAATAATAAATCTCACACCGGTCCAGTTCAATATATCTTAACTCTTAAAACATATCAACTAGAAATCTCCATTTCCATGATCAAGACAAATCATCTTAGTTGATATGTTATAGTCTTTGTAGATGAAATGCCCAATTTCATCACCGACTACGAACTACACTTCTAAGTTTACAAAGAACTTGTGATTTATATCTTTTGTGACATTTCACATAAATCACATACTATGCATCTCATGGACTATATGATAATGTCCCAATATTCATGTTACCATTATTTCAGATAATAATAAAACAACTTTATTAATCACAACATTAAGTCATACATAATGTCATACATAATAACACACATAGCATCACACAATAGGATTTAAGGGCACTAATCTTAACAGCTAAGGCATGAACAAACTGATTCTGAGCTCTAGGGATGACTGTGTACTCAACCTTATCGAAGGTCTTGGTCAAGTCCTCTAAGTATTGTTGATAAGGCTTCAAATGTCCTTCCTTCACTTTCTACAACTTTTGCGCTTGGGCTATAACCAAAGTTGAATCCCCAAAGACTTCGGCCTCTTAGTCCCAATTCTCAAAGAGCTTTCATTTTGGAAATGCAAGCCTCATATTCAGCCATGTTGTTAGTTGCTTCAAATGTCAATTTGATTGCCAAAGGTATGTGAGACCCCTTGGGAGTGATCAAGAGTATCCTTGTCCCATTCCCATACTGGTTTACAGCTTCGTCAAAGTACATTTTCCATGTCCTTAACTCAACATCCGATATATTTTCATCCAAAAAATCCTCTTTACCATCCTCCCCCTTTATGGGATTCTCAACATAAAAATCTAACACGACGCTTCCCTTGATAGTTTTTCTGGCCATTTACTTCAAATTGAATTCTGCTAACAAAATCAACCATCTTGACAATCTTCCACTTAAAACGGGTTTCTCAAAGAGGCACTTCAGTGGGTCCTTTCTTGCCACCATCCATATTTGGAAGGGTAAGCGATATGTCTCAATTTCTGTATAGCCCAAACAAGTGCGAAGCATGATTTTTCTATGGGAATGTACCTAGTCTTGTAATCATAGAATCTCTTGCTTAAGTAATATATGGCTCTTTCATTTTTCTCATCATGTTCTTATGCAAGCATACTTCCAACTGCATCCCCCATGATGGAAAGGTATAAGAGTAAGGGTTTTCCATGTTGTGGAGGCACTAGGACAGGTAGGTGGAGGAGATATTCCTTGATAAGTTCAAAGACTTTTTGGCACACATCGTTCCATGTATGGGTTCATTCTTCCTTAGGAGTTTAAAGATGGGCTCACAAGTGGAGTGAGCTTGGCAATGAATCGACTAATGTATTGTAGTCAACCCAAGAAACTTCTAATCTCCCACTTTTGGGTGGAGGCATCTCCAATATGGCTTTAATCTTGGATGGGTCAACTTCTATCCCTCTATCAGTCACTAGGAACCCTAACAAATTTCTAGCAGTTACTCCAAAAGCCCACTTTTGTGGATTCAATCTCAATCTATATTCTTTAATCCTCTCGAAGAACTTCCTCAAGTTTGTGGTGTGGCTTCCTCTATCCTTGGATTTTACTATTATATCATCAACATACACCTCTACCTCATTATGCATCATATCATGTAGTAAGACCATAGCCATCCTTTGGTAAGTTGCCCCAACATTCTTGAAGCCAAACAGCATTACCGTGTAACAGTAGATTCCCCATTCGGTAGTGAAAGTGGTTTTGGCCATGTCCTTAGGAGCCATCTTGATTTGGTTGTATCTCGAAAAACCATCCATGAAGGACATTAAGGCACTTCCCGTTGTGTTATCCACCAAGACATCAATGTGAGGGAAAGGAAAGTCATCCTTAGGGCATGCTTTATTCAAGTCTCTAAAATCCACACACATCCTTACCTTTCCATCCTTCTTAGGTACGGGCACGACATTGGCTATCTATTCAGCTTGGTTTATGGGTTTGATGAACCCTGCCTTTAGTTGCTTAATGACTTCCTCATTCTTCTCAATGTTTGCTTGACAAGCACCATGTGGTCGTGAGTATCAATGTGATGTTGAGCTATCTCGGGGTCAATTCCAGGCATATCTTCATAGGACCATGCAAACACCTTTTGAAATTCCATGAGGAATTCTTGAAGATCTTTTTCTTCTTTTTCATTTAAAGTTGAGCCATTTTTAATTAAGCATGGATTCTTATCATTGCTTAAATTAATAGTTTCATGAGTTGGTTCCATAGGTTCAATTTTCTTTTCCAATTATTTATTAATATCATTTTCAAATTCATTTGAATCATTTAAGTGTAGAATTTCAATGTTATGGGACATTTCAAAGTAAGCCAAATCAGAATTCATCTTATTCAAAATATTGAAAAGTACATTGGAACTTGCATTACATAATTTTTTCCCCACATTCTCAGAAAATCCAACCCAGGTCTAATTATTAAAGGGCCCCATAATAGGCACGATGAGTTTGGAAGGATCAGTTGGCTTTTCATCAGTGATGGCAAACACGTCCATGTAGACACCGCATTTTGTACCCCTTTTGACTCGAGCCCCCGTTCCCCAATGATGCTTGAACTCTAAGGCCCAAGGCTAGTTTGGAGCCCAATCAGATATTAAATTGACTTAAGGAGTGTTAAAATTGAAAATATAACCTTTTAAATGAAAAAAAAAATATTTTTAGAAATAAAATGACCAAAGTAGCCCTCGGCTCGTGTATGTGAGTCGTGGCCTTCATATGCGAGTCAAAGCATGCGTACTCAGGCACGTTCCTGCATATGTAGCTAGTGTTTTAGAAGTATAAGAAAGACAAGTTGTCTACAATAATGGCTGAGTTTGGAACGAATCCCACAACACCTAGGAGCCGTTCCAAACTCCATTTTTTCAATTATTAAAAGCCTTACATGGTACATTTTCAAAACACACAGAAATCGCATAGGAAAAACCTAAGATTCACTAGAAAATAGTGAATCAAAAGGGAGTTTTTCACAAAACACCTTCAAGTCATTTTTATTTGATTAAGACCTTTTCTGGCCCCAATCATTCGAGTTTAAGATTACTAATTACTATTTTTATTGAATTGTGATAGATTTGACTGAGGGGAACAGTCAAAAATCAAATCTAGGAGCTTTTTGCTTTAAGGTATTCTTTCAAGCTTTGCTCTTTATTTTCAGTCTTTAATCTTCGTTTTAATATGTTTCTCTTGTTTAGTTTACGCTTACACATGTTTGTTTAGGTTAGATTTAGGTTTTCTTTATATCGTTAAGCATATTAGGTTGCTAGATTTTATGTTTTTTTTTTATCTTGTTTGGCCACTGCTTTGTTTTTGTGTTGATCAGGGTTTCTGAGTAAGGGTCTACGTACGCATGCAGGCTGAACTCATACGTACGCAGACCTGTTCTAGCATGTGTGATGTTGTTACCCTGAAAACCTAATTTTTTGTTTGTTTTGATTTTGCTTTCACATGTTTGTTAGTATAGCCTCTTTTTCACATGTTTTAAGCCTTGTAAAATGCTTGCTCACCTTCTAATATGCATGTTTGTTATCACATGTCTAGATTAGGGTTTAGTTTAGGGTTTATTAGTTTTGATGCCATTCATTCACATGTTCATGCATTGATGCCATAGGTGTTGTGCTGCTAAGAGGTAAGTAAAAGGTAAGTCATGCATTAGATGTTCATGCATTTGTGTTAGGGTTTTTAGATGTATAATTAGGGTTTCTAATGCTTTAACATTTTTTTTTTATATTTTTTGATGATATGCTTGCTGCCATGTTTAAGTTGCTGCTTTATTTTGGATGTATAATAAGGTTTTCATATGTTAGATGAGTGTTAGGGTTTCTTCATCATGTTTGGCTCCTTTTGTTTGGATAAATGGATAAGTGTGTGTTTAGGGTTAAAGATCATTACAACAAAATTTATTTTTAGCAACGAAAATTAGTGAGGAAATATTTTTCATCGCTAAAAATATAGCTTTAGCGACAAAATTTGAATTTCGTCACTAATAATGAAAAAATTTATAACATTTAGCAACGAAAATTATTTTTCGTCGGTATTGTTATCTGAAAAATAGGCTCCAGCGGAGGGAAACTTTGGCGCGAGCTTAACTAATCTATATCGACGAAATATTTCATCGCTAAATGTTAAAATTTTTAGTGACGAAATATTTCATCACTGTAGGTATGACTGTGGATAGTATTAGTGACGAGAATCTTTTCATCGCTATAAGGAAGAATTAGCGATGGAAAATAGTCGTCTCTAAAAATAATAATAGTTTTGCACCTCATTGTTTTAGAGACGAAATCACAATTTGTCACTAGAAGTATGATATAGCGACGAAATATGAATTTCGTCTCTAAAAATATTGACAAAATCTGAGTTCTTTAGTGATCAAATTGATTTTCATTGCTAAAAACTTAAAAGCCTAAGCAATAGCAACGAAATATGAATTTCGTCTCTAAAAATAATGACAAAATTTGAGTTCTTTAGTGAAGAAATTGATTTTCGTCGCTAAAAACTTAAAATCTTGAGCAATAGCGATGAAACAATTCGTCGCTAAAGACTTGACTATAAAACTCCCAAATAGTATCAACCTAGCCCCATTTCAATACCCAGCTCATTTCGGCCAAAAAAAAACCAAGGTCTTCTAGAGTTTTCCCAAACCAAAGAGCTAGCCGTCGCCGATACCGTCGCCGATACCGTTCGCGATGAAGCTCCAAACTGTCACCGATACCGTTTGCGATTAAGCTCTTAACCGTCGCCGATTAAGCTCCAACCGTCGCCGATAAGAGTTAGTCGTCGCCGATTAAATTCCATCCGTCGCTAATTAAGCTCTAAACCATCGCCGATTAAGCTCCAAAGCGTCGCTGATTTGAAGAAAGCCAACCGTCACCTTCCAAGCTCCGACCCTTCGCCTTCCCCGAGCTCTGACCCTTCACCTTCCCCGAGCTTCGACCCTTCACCTTCCCCGAGCTTTGACCCTTCGCCTTCCGAGCTTCGACCCTTCGCCTTCCTTCGCACTGGCGACCCTTCGCCTCCCTTCGCGCCGAAGTCCTTTCGCCTCCCTTCGCGCCGGCAGCCTGACTTATGAACCCAGCTTCGATATATAATCTCTGTCTTCGAGGTTTTTGCTTTGGCTATATTTTGGTACGAATCTCTGTTCATTCTGTCTCTACGCTAATATCTTGGTTTTTTTTTTTTTTTGGGTTTCATCAATGTGCTATTGTTCTGTTTCTTTTTCTTTTTTGTGTACCTGTTAATGCTAGATTGGTTTTGAATCTTATTGATGTGTTTGTTTTTGCCTGTGTTATTGGTGACCCATTTTGTGGTATTTTTTATTTCTTTTTGAAAAGTGGGTTTCTTTAAGCTTTTAGTCTATGTTTGGTTGCTGGGATATGAAAGGAAAACTAAATTAAAGAAGGGAAACGGATAGAAAGTTTTAATTTATGTTGTTTGTGGGGTTTGGTTTGGCAAGAAAATGAAAACTCACCTCAACTAAGAGTTAGGATTTAGGGTTTTGGTAGTTAGGGTTGCTGTGTTTAGTTTCATATTCTTTTCTTTTTAGTACATTTTCTAAGTAATTTATGGAGCTTTAGAGATTGTTCTTTCAGAGTTCTCTTACCTTAGTTTTATATGGTACGTCTCTATATTTTTTTTATTAATTTTTCTTATTTCATTTTCCTATAAATTAAGAACTCACTCTTTCTTTCAACACCACTTATTAATTCAGCTTATTAGTATTCAAGTGCCCGACGGTGACTTTAGATTTTCAGTTTGGCCATTTTCAATAGGCATAGTGTAGAGAAGTTGCTATTTGCTATTCATATACAACTTAGATTCCAGGATAGTGCTGGAGTGAATGAAATGTGCTCATTTTTGTTGCTTTTTCACCCAATTTGCTGATTACAATTCAAGGATCTTGAATTCTCCAGGGTAGAAAAATTTAAGTTCAATTTTCCTCATTCATGTTATCTTAGTTAAATTTTCATTTTCTACTTTTATTGGATATTAGAAGAGTTTGTGTGGGGAATGGGGACCCAAAAGTTCAAAAAAAAAATGTTATTTAATATTATGTGACATGGGTTTGTGGTTAATTTTATTGTGAGTCTGCAGTTCATGACTTACTTGGTGTTGACTGTACTTTTTGATTGTACAACTTGTGGGTTGTTATCGGTATTTGTAATTTTTGAGAGTTTGTCAAAAATTCTTTATTTTTTAAGAAGGTTCTTAACCTTTTCTGCATGTTGATCTTGTTTTCAACAGTTGATACTGTATACATGTCCTCTTTACTGTTGTTTTGGTTTTGTATTACTTTATACTTATGTTTGCTTTAGTGACAAGAAGTCACAACTTTTTATTTAGGGAAAGGTCAATCTAAATTCAGGATTTCAAGGGTCGAGGATTTCAACTTGCTGGCTTTGTCATTGTTTAAGATTCCATTAAAAAAATTTCTTTAGTACATAAAAATCATGAAATTTTTTTATATAGATTTAATATTTATATAAAAAAATGTATTAAATATGGCAGATGCTTTTAATAAAATTTGTGTAATATATTTATAGTTTTGTTTCATTACATTGTTGTTGTTGGAAAAACTGGTTTTGTATCTCATACAAAACACATAGCGGAAGCAACAAACAAGGATGTATTTTATTCATGATTGAAAACATGCACTATGTAAATTTCAGAATTTAAGAACAAGATAGCGTACCTTGGTGTGGTGAAATTCAAAACAAAAGATCGAAAGCACTTGGGAACACTTTTAATTTTCACTCCAATTCCACTTTACGCCCAAAAAGTGTGGTCTCTCAATCATTTTTTAAGGGAGAATGATTGAGCGGCTTCACTCACACATACACATCATTTCACAATCATGTCTCTCTCTAATTCTTTTTCTCAATAAAAAATTTTGTATGTTTCTCCCTATATAACTACCTGATTATCTAATTGGGCTGACCTATTAGGCCTTTCCAATTGGGCTTTAGTACGTGGCTTGGAGTGGGACCAAAAGGGACCAATAAGACATTAGCTCCAATGGGTTTTGGGCTTTTCCGTCAACTCCTGACAAGTCCAAAGTTACCATTAATTATATTTAATACCACTATATAAATATAATTGCACTCTAGGCCTTATTAATAAATTATATCCCAAGACTTTATTATACATGTAACCCCTTCATAAAATATTCGTAGTAATACAAAGTCATAAATGTATACTGCCACTTTAAAAATTACTACATCTTAATCCTTGAGTACCCGGTTTAATCCTTTAAGTTATTTATCATATATTTATGAAATCCAATTTCATAAATATATACTTTAGTAACTCTTTACTAAAATGGTAAGGCCTAACATTCTAAAGAACCAAACCCATTAAACTTTTCTCAAGGGAATATTTTATATCTCCGTTAAGAGATTATGAATTCCATCTTGAGAATATATGTTCCATCAACACTAAATGTGGCTGCCCAACATACTGAGGTTTTAACCGTTACTTTAGATCTCACTCCTAATATATCAAAGCAACCTACACCTCATGATTAGATCCATTATTCTCTCAGGGTTAAGAGTTCATGCAAATAGAAGTCGTGAGATTTATTATTCATTTGACAGTCATTAGGAGAATAATAAATTTCACAGCGGTCCAGTTCAATATGTCTTAACCCTTAAAACATATCAACATATCAACTAGAAGTCTCCACTTCCATAATTAAAACAAATCATCTTAGTTGATACGTTATAGTCTTCGCAGATGAAATGCCCAATTTCACCGACTACGAACTATAAATTCTAAGTTTACAAAGAACTTGTGACTTATATCTTCTGTGACTAAATCACATAAATCACATACTATGCATCTCCTAGACTATATGATAATGTCCCAATATTCATGTTACCATTATTTTAGATAATAATAAAACAACTTTATTAATCACAATATTAAGTCATACACAATGTCATACATAATATCATACATAGTATCATACAATAAGATTTAAGGGCACTAATCCTAACAATCTCCCACTTGCCCTAAAGACTATTGTGTACTAATCTAACTCTCATTGCTTCCAAATGTGACTCGAAAGTCCTTTGAGGCAAGGTTTTGGTAAAGTGATCTGCTAGATTATTAGTACTTTCAATGTTTGCTACCACTACATCTCCACGAGCAACAATGTCTCGGATGATGTGGTACTTTCTCTCAATGTGCTTTCCTTTATTGTGATTTTTTGGATCTTTGAATTGTGCAATCTCTCCACTATTGTCGCAAAACAATGTGATAGGAACTTGCTCCATTCTCATAACACCAAGATCAAAAAGGAATTTCTTGAGCCAAACAGCTTCCTTTGCTACTTCACAAGCAGCAACATATTCTGCTTCCATGGTGGAGTCCGCAATACAAGATTGCTTAACACTCCTCCAACTTATGGCCCCACCTCTCAACGTGAAAACACATCCTGAAGTGGATTTTCTAAAATCTAGATCAGATTGAAAATTTGAATCTATATAGCCAATGGGAATCAAATCCTCACACTGGTAAACAAGCATATAAGCTCTCGTTCTCCTAAGATACTTGAGAATATGCTTTGCAGCTTGCCAATGTTTTGGTCCTAGATTTGATTGATATCGGCTGACCATGCCTACTGAATAACAAATATCTGGTCTTGTGCAAAGCATGGCATACATGAGACTTCCCATTACAAAAGTATAAGGAACTTGTCTCATCATATTTTCTTCCTCTTAAGTCTTAGGCCTTTGGTTATCAGACAGAGGAACTCCATGTCTAAAAGGAAGCAATCCTTTCTTGGAGTTTTGCATGTTAAACCGTTCTAGGACCTTATCTATATATCCAACTTGTGATAAGCCTAACATCTTATTCTTGCGATCTCGCCTAAGCTTGATCCCTAGAATAAAGTTAGCCTCACCTAAGTCCTTCATATCAAATTGGCTTGACAACCAAACTTTAACCGATAACATTACCCCTACATCATTCCCAATGAGTAGAATATCATCAACATAAAGCACTAGGAACATTACTACTTTGTCTCGATGTCTTTTGTACACACATGGTTCATCAAGATTTTGTTCAAAGCCAAATGATTTGATTGCTTGATCAAATCTGATGTTCCATGACCTAGATGCTTGCTTAAGTCCATAAATGGACCTTTTCAACTTGCATACCATATGCTCTTGATTCTTTGCTATGAAACCTTCTGGTTGCAACATGTATATTTCTTCTTCAAAATTGCCATTAAGAAATGCAGTCTTGACATCCATTTGCTAAATCTCATAATCATAATGAGCAGCAATGGATAAGAGAATTCTGATAGATTTAAGCATTGTTACTGGCGAAAAAGTTTCATCATAATCAATACCTTCTTTTTGTGTATACCCTTTCGCCACTAGTCTTGCTTTAAAGGTTTCAACCTTTCCATCTATCCCTCTTTTCCTCTTGTAAACCCATTTGCAACCAACAGGTTTAATGCCATTAGATGCCTCTACAAGATCCCAAACTTGATTGGAATACATGGAATCCAATTCAGATTTCATAGCATTGACCCAATAATGTGCATCTATATTATTTATTGCCTCTTGATAAGTGTAGGGATCTGATTCAGCCTCTTCTGAGATAGCTTCATAAGTTTCTCCAAAACCTATAAATCTTATAGAAGGCCGAACAATTCTCCCACTACGACGAGGCACCTGTGTACTAGACATCTCATGAGTAGTATCTTGTGGTGTATCCAATACAGCCACATCATCCCTAGTTTTATCCAATGGTTGTTGATTTACAGATTCATTCATTTCAGCCAATACAACTCGACTTCTAGGAGTAAAATTATTCATATAGTCATTTTCCAAAAATTTAGCATTTCTACTAACAAAAACTTTGTTATCATTTCGAATATAGAATAAATAACCTCTAGTTTCTTTTGGATAACCCACAAGCGAACATACTTCTGATTTTGGTTCCAACTTATCAGACTTCCCTTTTAGTACAAGTGCTGAATAACACCAAATGTGGAGATATCTCATAGTAGGCTTACGCCCACTCCACAATTCCATGGGTGTATTGGGAATAGATTTTAATGGAACTAAATTCAAAAGATGTATTGCTATATCTAAGGCATATCCCCAAAAAGAAATTGGTAAAGTTGAGTAACTCATCATGGACCTAACCATTTTCAAAAGAGTCCTATTCCTTCTTTCGGCTACACCATTTTGTTGAGGAGTTCCAGGTGCAGTCAATTGGGAGACAATCCCATTTTGAATTAGGTAATCCTTGAAATCCCCAAGAAGGTATTCTCCACCTCGATTAGATCGAATGACCTTTATGCGTTTACCCAATTGATTCTCAACTTCAGCCCTAAACTCTTTGAAATTTTCAAAGGCTTCGGACTTCCGTCTCATTAGGTACACATAACCATATCTTGAGTAATCATCCGTAAAAGTCATGAAGTACTCATAACCTCCTTTTGCTTGGGTTGACATAGGACCACATACATTTGTATGAACTAATTCAAGCAACTCTTGGGCTCTTCTACCTTTTGCATTAAAAGGTCATTTGGTCATTTTACCTTCCAAACAAGATTCGCAAAGAGGAAATTCATCAAAGTCCATGGGCTGTAAAAGTCCATCTTTGATTAGTCTTTGAATCCTATTTGAATTAATATGACCCAAACGCAAGTGCCAAAGATATGCATCACTAGTAGAAGGAAACTTTCTCTTTAATGATTTTACATGAGAACTACTATCTAATTCAAAATTGTATAATTCATGCTTATCAGGAGTTAAAATATAATGACCATCCACAATATTGCCAGAACAGATAAACATTTTATCCTTCTTTATCACAACATTGTCCTTTAGGATAACACAATATCCATGTTTACCTAAATAAGTTGCAGAAATTAAATTCCTATGAACATTAGGTACAAATAGACAGTCTTCCAATATTAAAACCCTAGACTCAAAGCATAAATTAACAACACCAACAGCTACAACCGGAATCCTGCTTCCATCAGCCAAAGTAAGAAACAATTCCCCTTCATTCAGCGTTCTGGTCTCCTAAAATCCCTGCAAAGAATTACAGATATGATTAGTACAACCTGAATCCACACACTAGGAATTCGTGAGATTTTGTACCAAACATATTTCAAGAAGAAATGAACTTTTCATACCCTTATTCTTGGCAGCTTTGAACTTTGGACAATTCCTCTTCCAATGTCCTTTCTCACCACAATGGAAACACTTTCCTTTGGTTTTCTTTCCTTTGTCGGCAACTCCTAAGGCAATTTGTTTACCATCTTGCTTGGTGAAGTCCTTCTTCTTCTTCTTCTTCTTCTTCTTCTTCTTCTTCTTCTTCTTTTTACCCTTGCCTTTTGACTTAAGTTGAGAAGTAGAAGCTTCACCCACATTGGCTTCAACACTAGAAGTACCAAGGATGCCTTCCGCCACCACTAACCCATTCATTAATTCAAACAAAGAATAAATCCTTTTGTTCATGTTATAATTAAGTCTGAATTCCTTGAATGATTCCGGTAGTGACTGGAGTATCATATCCACTTGGGATTCTCCATCAATGTTGGCACCTAAAACTTCCAATGTATTCAGATTAGAGATCATTGTAAGACAATGCTCTCTCACTGAACTACCTTCAGCCATTTTGGTATTATAAATTTGCCTCATAGTCTCTTGCCTTGCAGAACGGCCTTTTTCACCAAACATCTCCTTCAGACTTAGCATGATGTCTGAAACTAGTTTTACATCCTGCATTTGATGATGTAGAACATTTGAGATAGATGCTAGGATATAGCACTTGGTCATCTCATTAAATTTCTGCCAACGATCATATCGTTGTTTTTCCTCAAGAGGAGCATCAAATGAAGGAAAGCTAGGACATGATTAAGTAAGCACATATTTGTGCTCTTCAGCTGTAAGAACAATGTCCAAATTTCTTTTCCAGTCAACATAGTTGGATCCAATCAGTTTGTTTTGTTTAAGAATAGCAACAAGTGGGCTAAATGATGCCATGATTTAAATATGAAAATAATAAACATGAATACAATAAGTAAACTGAACATTATCAATTTAGCATATAAGCATATAATATGGAACCTTAATAAAACTATAATATAAAATATGCAACGACAACCCAATCCCATGTTTAAAATTCCTTGGAAGCAAGTAAATTATAAACACTATGATTGATTGAGAACTATTCTCATTATTATTGTTATCATGATAACTCTTATCAAACACTAATAACATGCCATATTTCCTTTAGCCTCTAAGTAATAATGACATAGCTCCGAAGGGAGGTTAACATTAAACTTAGTCTAGTGTACACCATTGACTGAATTCTATATGAGTCATTAAGTAACTCTACGGTAGCGTGGTCGTTCTTAATGTAAAAACACATATCATCCATCATTAAGAAGTATATTTTGTAGTACCATGAATTAAACACCCTCCGAAGCGAGCAAGGCATATACGCCAAGGCGAGGTGCTTAATCATTCTACTATAAACCGTCAATGGAGGCCGTGAGATCCAACCCTTGTATCTCTCTCCCACTAGATGTTTTAAATTAAAAGTTTTTAAGATCAAGATCCATAATAATGCTAGAAACCCTTTAAAAACATAATCCTAATCTCATTAGGAATAAATTTCATTAAACTAGCATTAACATATATAAATATATATAACGTAATATAAACCCATATTACATTTAAAAATCCATATTATATTATATATAATACAATATATGGATTAATATATGTAATATATAATTGGCAAGTTAGCCATCAAGGTATGTATGACATTATATATATATATATTAATGCATGCAAGTTGGCAACCAAGGCTTCCCATTTCAAGCCAAAAGGTGCAAAAGATCAATACAACCGTGGGCCATGTAGACAATTGGTATTAAATGGTCTTTCTATGGCCGAAAGGTGCAAGAAAGACCAACCAGTGCAATAAATGGCTCAGGCAATGCAATGATGTCCAAGAATGTCATTTACGCATTTGATAGTTATTGAAGCCATAAACTTCTATTGGTTTGGCATGGTTCCAGTTAAGACACGGCTTCACACAAATAACTACCCTTGAGAGTAGTTATTGTCAATAACTACTTTTGTTAATATACGGCCCCTCTTTAATAAAAATATATCCTTGTGAAGACACGGATATATATATACAAGTGATGCAATTCTCTTCATTATATCTAAATGATGTAGAAAATTGAAACACAAAGATAACGGTTTTCTTAAATTCCAAATTCAATCACATATTATACAATCATGAGATGAAAAACCTGGTTCTGATACCAATTGTTGGAAAAACTGATTTGTATCTCATACAAAACACATAGTGGAAGCAACAAACAAGGATCTATTTTATTCATGATTGACAACATGCACTATGTAAATTTCAGAATTTAAGAACAAGATAGCGTGCCTTGGTGTGGTGAAATTCAAAAAAAAAGATCGAAAACACTTGGGAACACTTTTAATCTTCACTCCAATTCCACTTTACGCCCAAGAAGTGTGGTCTCCCAATTAGTTTTCAAGGGAGAATGATTAAGTGGCTTCATTCACACATACACGTCATTTCACAATCATGTCTTTCTCTAATTCTTTTTCTTAATAAAAAATTATGTATGTTTCTCCATTTATAACTAACTGATTATCTAATTGGGCTAGCCTATTGGGCCTTTCCAATTAGGCTTTAGTGTGTGGCTTGGAGTGGGACCAAAATGGACCAATAAGACACTAGTTCCAATGGGCCTTAGGCTTTTCCGTCAACTCTTGACAAGTCCAAAGTTACCATTAATTATATTTAATACCACTATATAAATATAATTGCAATCGAGGCCTTATTAATAAATTATATCCCAAGACTTTATTATACATGCAACCCCTTCATAAAATATTCGTAGTAATACAAAGTCATAAATATAGACTGTCGCTTTGAAAATTACTATATCTTAATCCTTGAGTACCCGGTTTAATCCTTTAAGTTATTCATCATATATTTATGAAATCCAATTTCATAAATATATACTTTAGTAACTCTTTACTAAAGTGGTTAAGCCTAACACTCTGAATAACCAAACCCATTAAACTTATCTCAAGGGAATATTTTATATCTCCGTTAAGAGATTATGAATTCCATCTTGAGAATATATGTTCCATTAACACTGAATGTGACTGCCTGCTTAGATTTCACTCATGATCAGGTCCATTATTCTCTCAGGTATGTTGGTCCCTTTTGGTCCCACTCCAAGCCATACACTTAAGCCCAATTGAAAAGGCCCAAAAGGACAGCCTAATTAGATAATCAGTTAGACACAAAGGGAGAAACATACATATTTTTCTGTAGAGAATTTTGTAAGAACTATTGCGAAGTGGTGCAAAAAGTGTTTGACACTTTTTTGACATTTTGCCTTTGGAACTGATTAAGAGACCACACATCTTGGGCGTTAGTGGAATTGGAATGAAGATTGAAAGTGTTCCCAAGTGATTTTGATCTTCGGTTTTGAAATTCACCGCTTCAAAGTACACTCTCTAGTTCTCAAATTCTAAAACTTATATAGTACATGTTAACTTTTATGAATGAAGTAGATCCCTTGTTTTCCGCTACGCACATGCATTTTTCCATCAAATGGTATCAAAGCGGTCTTCATTTCATATCTGTTTAACATGTTTCGAGTTTTGAAATTGTTGACAATAGTTTCATGTTGTTAGAAAATAGTTTTCTGCATATTCGTTGAAATTATTGTTTGATAAAAACTGATTTTGATGTTATGATGTTGTTTAATTTTTTAGTTTAAATATGTTAAACTGAACTTTAAGGCTATAGCATCAATGAAATTCAGTTTTGATATCAATTTCTATTCATTATGATCATATAATGGTTGTTTTGTTCATGATAACGTTGAAAAACTGTTTTTTGGAAATTCTGGAAAATTCGAAATTTGTGACGCTCGATTGATCGAGAATCTGTCGAGCATCGATCGAACTTCGTGCAATTAATTCTCAATCGAACGAGAATTTGTCGAGGAGCGATCGAGCTGACAGAAGATTTCTCGATCGATCGAGTATCTGTCGAGAATCGATCGAGCTTCGTAGAACTTTTTCTCGATCGATCGAGAATCTGTCAAGGAGCGATTGAGCAACCAGAACATTTCTCGATCGATCGAGGTACATCCTCGATCAATCGAGGACTATGGATTCAGAATTTTTCCAAAGTATTTTTACATATATAAAGAGCAAGGTAATGTGTAATTAGGTTTTGCATGTTTTAAATTAAAAAACCTTTATTTTAAAATATCTAGTGGGAGAGAGATACAAGGGTTGGATCTCACGACCTCCATTATCGGTTCATAGTAGTGTGGGATAAGCACATCGTCTTGGCGTATATGCCTCGCGATCCCAAAGGAGGGTGTTTATTTCATAGTACTACGAGATTGAACTTACCTGTTTAAAGTAGTGTGGACAAGTACCTCGTCTTGGCGTATATGCCTCGCGATCCCAAAGGAAGGTGTTTTGTTTCATGGTACTACAAGTTTAAACACTATAAAGGGAGATGAAATGTGGTTACACATGATTCTAGATAATGGTGTACACTAGACTAAGTGCAATGTTAACCACCCAAAGGAGCTATGTCATTATTACTTAGAAGCCAAAGGTAATACAGCATATTATTAGTGTTTGATAAGAGTTATCATGATAGCACTAATAATGAGAATAGTTCTCAATCAATCATAGTGTTTGTAATAAACTTGCTACCAAGGAATTATAAACATGGGATTGGGTTGTCATTGCATATATTATATTATGGTTTTATTAATGTTCCATATTATATGTCTATATGCTAAATTGATAATGTCCATTTTACTTATTATATTCATGTTTATTATTGTCAGATTTGAACATGGTATCATTTAGCCCACTTTTTTCTATTCTTAATCAAAACAAACTGACTGGATCCAACTATGTTGACTGGAAAAGAAATTTGGACATTGTTTTAATTGCTGAAGAGCACAAATATGTGCTTACTCAACCATGTCCTAGCTTTCCTTCATTAGATGCTCCTTCTGAGGAAAAACAACGATATGATCGTTGGCAGAAATATAATGAAATGGCCAAGTGCTATATCCTAGCATCTATGTCAAATGTTCTACAGCATCAAATGCAGGATGTAGAACTAGCTTCAGACATTATGCATAATCTGAAGGAGATGTTTGATAAGCAAGGTCGTTCAGCAAGGCAAGAAAGCATGAGGCAAATTTATAATACCAAAATGGCTGAAGGTAGTTCTGTGAGAGAGCATTGTCTTACAATGATCTCTAATCTGAATACTTTAGAGGTTTTAGGTGCCAACATTGATGGAGAATCTCAAGTGGATATGATACTCCAGTCACTACCGGAATCATTCAAGGAATTTAGACTCAATTACAATATGAACAAAAAGATTTATTCTTTGTCTGAATTAATGAATGAGTTAGTAGCGGCGGAAGGCATCCTTGGTACTTCTAGTGTTGAAGCCAATGTGGATGAAGTTTCTACTTCTCAACCTAAGTCAAAAGGCAAGGGTAAGAAGAAGAAGAAAAAGGACTTCACTAAGCAAGAAGGTAAGCAAATTGCCTTAGGGGTTGCTGACAAAGGAAAGAAACTCAAAGGAAAGTGTTTCCATTGTGGTGAGAAAGGACATTGGAAGAGGAATTGTCCAAAGATTAAAGCTGCCAAGAACAAGGGTATGAAAAGTTCTTTTCTTCTTGAAATATGTTTGGTACAGAATCCCACGGATTCCTGGTGTGTGGATTCAGGTTGTACTAATCATATCTGCAATTCTTTGCAAAGGTTCCAGGAGACCAGAAGGTTGAATGAAGGAGAATTGTTTCTTACCTTAGCGGATGGGAGTAGAGTTCCAGTCGTATCTGTTGGAGTGCTTAATTTGTGTTTCAGTTCTAGGGTTCTAATATTGGAAGACTATCTGTTTATACTTAATGTTCGTAGGAATTTAGTTTCTGCAACTTATTTAGGTAAACATGGGTATTGTATTATCCTGAAAGACAATGTTGTAATAAAGAAGGATAAAATGTTTATCTGTTCTGGCAATATTGTAGATGGTCTTTATATTTTAACTCCTGATAGGCATGAATTATACAATTCTAAATTAGATAATAGCTCTCATGTAAAATCATTAAAGAGAAAGTTTCCTTCTAATGATGCATATCTTTGGCACTTGCGTTTGGGTTATATTAATTCAAATAGGATTCAAAGACTAATCAAAGACGAACTTTTACAGCCCATGGATTTTGATAAATTTCCAATTTGTGAATCTTGTCTGGAAGGTAAAATGACCAAACAACCTTTTAATGCAAAAGGCAGAAGAGCCCAAGAGTTGCTTGAATTAGTTCATACAGATGTATGTGGTCCTATGTCAACCCAAGCAAAAGGAGGTTATGAGTATTTCATTACTTTCATGGATGATTACTCAAGATATGGTTATGTGTACCTAATGAGACAGAAGTCCGAAGCCTTTGAAAAGTTCAAAGAGTTTAGGGCTGAAGTTGAGAATCAATTAGGCAAACGCATAAAGGCCATTCGATCTGATCGAGGTGACGAATACCTTCTTGGGAATTTCAAGGATTACCTAATTCAAAATGGGATTGTATCCCAATTGACTACACCTGGAACTCCTTAACAAAATGGTGTAGCAGAGAGAAGGAATAGGACTCTTTTGGAAATGGTTAGGTCCATGATGAGTTATTCAACTTACCAATTTCCTTTTAGGGATATGCCTTAAAAACTGCTATGCATATTTTAAATTTAGTTCCATCAAAATCTGTTCCTAACACACCTAAAGAATTGTGGATTGGGCGCAAGCCTAGTATGAAGTATCTCCACATTTGGGAATATCCAGCACATGTGTTAAAAGGGAAGTCTGATAAGTTGGAATCTAAAACGGAAATGTGCATGTTTTTAGGGTATTCAAATGAAACCAAGGGTTATTTATTCTATAATCATAAGGATAACAAAGTGTTTGTTAGCACCCATGCCAAATTTTTGGAAGATGATTATGTGAATAATTTTAATCCTAGGAGTAAAGTTGTTTTGGCTGAAATAGATGAAACTGTAGTTGAACAACCAATAGATGAAACTAGGGATGATGTGGTTGTATTAGATACACTACATGATACTACTTGTGAGATGTCTAGTACACAGGTGCCTTGTCGTAGTGGGAGAATTGTTCGGCCTCTTATAAGATTTATAGGTTTTGGAGAAACTTATGAAGCTATCTCTGAAGAGGCTGAATCGGATCCCTACACTTATGAAGAGGCAATAAATGATATAGATGCACATCATTGGGTCCAAGCTATGAAATCTAAATTGGATTCTATGTATTCCAATCATGTGTGGGATCTTGTAGAGGCGCCTAACGGCATTAAACCTGTTGGTTGCAAATGTATTTACAAGAGGAAGAGAGGGATAGATGGAAAGGTTGAAACCTTTAAAGCAAGACTAGTGGCGAAAGAGTATACACAAAAAGAAGGAATTGACTATGATGAAACTTTTTCGCCAGTAGCCATGCTTTAGTCTATCAGAATTCTCTTATCCATTACTGCTCATTCTGATTATGAGATTTGGCAAATGGATGTCAAAATTGCATTTCTTAATAGCAATCTTGAAGAGGAAATCTATATATTGCAATCGAAAAGTTTCATAGCAAAGAACCAAGAGCATATGGTATGCAAGTTGAAAAGGTCCATTTATGGACTTAAACAAGCATCTAGGTCATGGAACATCAGATTTGATCAGGCAATCAAATCATTTGGTTTTGAACAAAATCTTGATGAACAATGTGTGTATAAAAGACATCAAGATAAAGTAGTAATGTTCCTAGTGCTTTATGTAGATGACATTCTACTCATTGGAAATGATGTAGGGGTAATGTCATTGGTTAAAGTTTGGTTGTCAAGCTAATTTGATATGAAGGACTTGGGCGAAGCTAACTATATTCTAGGGATCAAGCTTTGGCGAGATCGAAAGAATAGGATGTTGGGTTTGTCACAAGCTGGATATATAGATAAGGTTTTAGAACTGTTTAGCACACAAAACTCCAAGAAAGGATTACTTCCTTTTAGACATAGAGTTCCTCTGTCTGATGACCATAGGCCTAAGACTCAAGAGGAAAAAAACATGATTAGACAAGTTCCCTATGCTTCTGCTATGGGAAGTCTCATGTATGCCATGCTTTGTACTAGACCGGATATTTGTTATTCAGTTGGCATCGTCAGTTGATATCAATCAAATCCAGGACCTAAACATTGGCAAGCTGTAAAGCATGTTCTCAAGTATCTAAAGAGAACGAGGGATTATGTGCTTGTTTACCGTTGTGAGGATTTTATTCCCATTGACTACAAAGATTCAGATTTTTAGTCGGATCTAGATTTCAGAAAATCCACGTTGGGTAGTGTTTTCACCTTAGGACGTGGAGCCATAAGTTGGAGGAGTATTAAGCAATCTTGTATTGCTGACTCCACCATGGAAGCCGAATATGTTACTGCTTGTGAAGCAGCAAAGGAGGCTGTTTGGCTCAAGAAATTCCTTTCTGATCTTGGTGTTGTGAGAATTGAGCAAGTTCCTATTACATTGTTCTGCGACAATAGTAGAGCGGTTGCACAATCCAAAGATCCAAAGAATCACAAGAAAGGAAAGCACATTGAGAGAAAGTATCACATCATTCGAGATATTGTTGCTCGTGGAGATGTGGTTATAGCAAAGACTGATGGTGCAAAGAATCTAGCAGATTCCTTTACCAAAGCCTTGCCTCAATGGACTTTCGAGTCACATTTGGAGGAGATGAGAGTTAGATTAGTGCACAATAGTCTTTAGGGCAAGTGGAAGATTGTTAGGATTAGTGCCCTTAAATCCTATTGTATGATGCTATGTATGATATTATGTATGATATTATGTATAACATTGTATATGACTTCATATTGTGTTTAATAAAGTTGTTTTATTATTATATGAAATAATGGTAACATGAATATTGGGACATTATCAAAAAGTCCATGAGATGCATTGTATGTGATTTAGTCACAGAAGATGTAAATCACAAGTTTCTTGTAAACTCTAAATGTAGTTCGTAGTCGGTGATGAGATTAGGCATTTCATCTACGAAGACTATAATATATCAACTAAGATGATTTGTCTTGATCATGGAAATGGAGATTTCTAGTTGATATGTTGATATGTTTTAAGAGTTAAAACATATTGAACTGGACCGGTGTGAGATTTATTATTCTCCTAACGATTGTCAAATGAATAATAAACTCACGACTTATATTTGCATGAACTTTTAATCCTAAGAGAATAATGGACTTGATCATGAGGTGTAGGTTGCTTTGATATATCAGGAGTGAGATCTAAAATTACGGTCAAAACCTCAGTATGTTGGGCAACCACATTTAATGTTGATGGAACATATATTCTCAAGATGAAATTCATAGTCTCTTAACGGAGATACAAAATATTCCCTTGAGATAAGTTTAATGGGTTTGTTATTCAGAATGTTAGGCCTAACTACTTTAGTGAATAGTTACTAGAGTATATATTTATGAAATTGAATTTCATAAATATATGATGAATAACTTAAATGATTAAACCGGGTACTCAAGGATAAGATGTAGTAATCTACAAAGTGGAAGTCTACTTTCATGACTTTGTATTACTACGAATATTTTATGAAGGTGTTGCATATACAATAAAGTCTTGGGATATAATTTATAGATAAGGCATAGAGTGTAACTATATTTATATACTGGTATTAAATATAGTTAATAGTAATTTTGAACTTGTCAAGAGTTGACAGAAAAGACCAAGGCCTATTGGAGCTAGTGTCTTATTGGTCTCTTTTAGTCCCACTCCAAGCCACACACTTAAGCCCAATTGGAAAGGCCCAAAAGGCCAGCCCAATTAGATAATCGGTTAGACACAAAGGGAGAAACATAAAGATTTTTCTGTAGAGAATTTTGTAAGAACTATTGCGAAGTGGTGCAAAAAGTGTTAGATACTTTTTTGACATTCTCCCTTTGGAACTAATTGAGAGACCACACATCTTGGGCGTTAGTGAAATTGGAGTGAAGATTGAAAGTGTTCCCAAGTGATTTTGATCTTCGGTTTTGAAATTCACCGCTCCTAGGTACACTCTCTAGTTCTCAAATTATAAAACTTATATAGTACATATTAACTTTTATAAATGAAGTTGATCCGTTGTTTTCCGCTGCACACATGCATTTTTCCATCACACATAACCAAATCTAGAGTAATCATCAGTGAAAGTAATGAAATACTCATAACCACCTCTTGCTTAGATTGACATAGGACCACATATATCTGAATGTACTAATTCTAGCAAATCTTGAGCTTTTCTATCTTTTGCATTAAAAGGTCGTTTGGTCATTTTACCTTCCAAACAAGATTTACAAACTAGAAATTCGTTAAAGTCTAAGGGCCCCAAGAGTCCATCTTTGATAAGTCTTTGAATTCTATTTGAATTAATATAACCCAAACGCAAGTGCCAAAGATATGCTTCACTAGTAGAAGGAAACTTTCTCTTTAATGATTTTACATGAGAGTTATTATCTAATTCAGAATTGTATAATTCATGCTTATCAGGAGTTAAAATATAAAGATCATCCACAATATTGTCAGAATAGATAAACATTGTATCCTTCTTTATTACAACATTGTTTTTCAGGATAATACAATACCCATGTTCACCTAAATAAGTTGCAGAAATTAAATTCCTATGAACATTAGGTACAAATAGACAGTCTTCTAATATTAAAACCCTAGAACTGAAACACAAATTAAGCACTCCAACAGATACAACTGGAACTCGACTCCCATCCGCTAAGGTAATAAAAAATTCTCCTTCATTCAGCTTTCTGGTCTCTTGGAACCCCTGCAAAAAATTGCAGATATGATTAGTACAACCTGAATCCACACACCAGGAACCCGTGGGATTCTGTACCAAACAATGGAAACACTTTCCTTTGAGCTTCTTTCCTTTGTCGGCAACTTCCAAGGCAATTTGTTTATCCTCTTGCTTAGTGAAGTCCTTCTTCTTCTTCTTCTTCTTACCCTTGCCTTTCGACTTAGGTTGAGAAGTAGAAGCTTCACCAACATTGGCTTCACAACTAAAAGTACCAAGGATGCCTTCTGCCGCCACTAACTCATTCATTAACTCAGACAAAGAATAAATCTTTTTGTTCATATTGTAATTGAGTTTGAATTCCTTGAATGATTCCGGTGGTGACTAGAGTATCATATCCACTTGGAATTCCCCATCAATGTCGGCACCTAAAACCTCTAAAGTATTCAGATTAGAGATCATTGTAAGACAATGCTCTCTCACTGAAGTACCTTCAGCCATTTTGGTATTATAAATTTGCCTCATGGTTTCTTGCCTTGCTGAACGGCCTTGCTCACTAAACATCTCCTTTAGACTATTCATAATGTTCGAAGCAAGTTCTACATCTTGCATTTGATGCTGTAGAACATTTGAGATGGATGCTAGGATATAGCACTTGGCCATTTCATTAGATTTCTGCCAACGATCATATCGTTGTTTTTCCTCGGAAGGAGCATCTAATGAACGAAAGTTAGGACATGGTTGAGTAAGCACATACTTGTGCTCTTCAACTGTTAAAACAATGTCCAAATTTCTTTTCTAGTCAACATAGTTGGATCCAGTCAGTTTGTTTTGATTAAGAATAGAAACAAGTGGGCTAAATGATGCCATTTTCAAATCTGAAAACAATAAACATGAATATAATAAGTAAACTAGAAATTATCAATTTAGCATATAAACATATAGTATGGAACCTTAATAAAACAATAACATAATATATGCAACGACAATCCAATCCCATATTCAATATTCCTCAGCATAGAGTGAACATTAAATACTATGATTGATTGAGAACTATTCTCATTATTAGTGCTATCATGATAACTCTTATCAAACATTAATAATATGTCATTTTACATTTAGCCTCTAAGTAATATTAGTAAGAACTCGGCATAGAGGATACTATAATACTTAATCTAGTGTATATCATTGTCTAGAATCATGTGTAGCCACATTTCATCCCTTTAACAGACTTATTTTGTAGTACCATGATGATAGGCCACAAACGTATTGACCCCTTGTGATAGATTAAGTTGATTAATTAGCCAAGTTATTAATTAATCAAATTAACATGCAAACGCGTGGTAGCATAAAAAAATCACGAATAAACTAAATATGCAGCGGAAATTAAATGACACGGTGATTTGTTTACGAATGGGGAAAACCTGCACAGCAAAAACCCCACCGGGTGAATTTAAGGTCACCACTCCCGAAATTCCACTATTATCACAACAAGCGGTTACAAGTAAAGGAATCCCAAGTACCTTACCAACCTACAGTTGAACCCTTACCCCAATACCCAATTGGACTTGTTCTGTAGTAACAATTTCTCCTTTCAATACACGGCTCCCAAGTACGTGAGTAACCAATTGCGCGGATCCCAGTACGCGACTTCAATCACCAACTAGAGAAGATTGTTGGCTGCAAAGTTCTTCAATTCATCCACACGATGAAGATCAAGAAGATGATTGGTTACAAAACCCTACGGTGCAAAGACACAGCAACTTCTTCACAAGAAAGATGAACTAGGGCAAGAACTTCGTCTCAAGTCACAATTTGCATGAACAAGGATTTCTCAATGCTTGTGCAACTTGCCACACTTTGACGGCCCTTAAAATAATCCTTTTATATGTCTAGGGTTAGGAGAAAAGAAGGCCTAAAGACACATCCATGGATTGGAATCAAAACAAAACTTAGAATTTGTTTTTCTTAAACCTCGACAGATAGAGGTATCGAGATGCTGTTGAGCCACAGGGCTGGAACAGCTCTTTAAGCCTCGACACATGCTAGCTGTCGAGCTTTAATGAACTTGCACTATTCAGCTTGATTCTTGGACAGACTTGATGACTTCAACACTTAATCTTGAAACTCAGTTTCTTGAAGCATTAAACACATCCTAATTCTACCTAATTATAAGTAAAATGCGTTTTGTCAAAGGATTAACCAATTACATAAAAGAATGACATATGTTCTAAACAGGTGAAACACATATGTCCTAACAATCTCCCCCTTTGGCAATCCATGACAAAACCACAACAAACAAATGAACATATGAGAGAAGTCATAAATCACTCAACTCATACTCACTTGTTGAATGCAATAAAATCTATCCTAACATAAACTCTTGAAAAACTTTGCAAGAAGAGAGTTTATGACAAGTAGACTTTGACAACCTGTATTTCTGAAACGCTTTAAACAAAACTCATCAAGGTATCTTAGTGTGAAACAGAAATAATAGATTGTATACAAATAAAGAATCATGTGTATAAAGAGAGAAAAAAAACAACACATGTAGAGATAGGTGAAAGAAACATACATCATTACATATATAACAAAGATAAGCACAATGTATGTAATAATGGTCACAAGACCTAGGTACAAGAAGAAAATGTATCTAAAGTGGAGAAAAGAAAAAGATACAAATAATCCTTACTACATCCCTCAACACTCAACATTCCCCCAATTAAAAATGTCCCTATACAAGCTCTCCCCCTAAGTATGACTACTCTCATAACTTAAAACTACTCCCCCTTTTTGTCACGAGTGACAAAGGGTAGAGTGTCAAGTAGACATCTCATCGGTAGAGCTAGCATCTCCATCATCATCATCCGAAGCAACATCGTCATCACCATCATCAGCCTCAGACTCAGAAGCCACATGAGGTGGTGGAGGAGAACCCTCGGGAGCAAAACCACCCATGGTCGCCTGTCGCCGAGCAATGCGACCAACACGAACATTCACCTGATACAACTCTGTAGAGACCGTATCCAGGCGAGCATCCATGCGTTGAAGCTGCGCCATAATGTCTCCTAGTGACACATCGCTCGTAGAAGATGAGGGAGCGGATGAAGCACGAGCAGATCTAGATGGAGCGGAATGGGAGAAAAGAGTTGCTAAACCTGTCTGTCGAGACCAAAACTGTGCCTCACTACGTTTTACAGTAGCAGCGTCTATGGCAACCATGACATGAAAATGGTCGGAGACAGGAAAAGGAATGGAAAAATGGGGTAAAATCCTCGTGATAGCGGAAGGAAAAATGAGCTTATCACGGGTAGCCGTATCCTTATACACATCTATGATAGAAAAGATAAAATGTGAAGGAAAGTCAATGGTGAGATCCTCAAGAAGAGACAATAGAAAACGAGCATGAAGCTCTGTGATAGAGTTGTAGTGAGAGAGAGGATACAACACAAAAGTCATCACCATGTTTAAGAAATGAGGACCTTTAGCAAAAGGTCGACATGACGTAAACTGGTGCTCACCCTAATTAGAAGGGTGCTCACAAAAAGCAGAAATCATCTCGTCTTTGGACACAGTCTGTAGACGCTCACAATCGGGGGTAGTCAGGATGTGCAACCCTCGGTACCTAGAGCACATTGGATACCAACTCCAGTATGACAACAATGCGCGTACCTCGAACGCGAGTGTGAAAGAGAGGTACTGAAGAATCAAATCCATGGATGTTGGAGTAGAACTCCTGGATCAGCATGGAAGGACAAGTGATTGGGACGTCACACAGTGACTCCCATTCCCGTTTGTGAAAGACATCAGGAAGGTCGGTGTCGGCGAAGTCCGCCAGAACAACTTAGCATTCCAAATGAACACCTCGTTTAGAGAAGTTCTTCGAGAAGTCCTGATGGGATTTCTCATCATGGAACCGAACAGAAAGAGGAGTAGGATCAGAAGATGAGGAGGCCCTAGAACGAAGAGGGTTCTGGGTCAGAATAGACTTACGTTTTGGTGTCATAGACACTACTAACGTAAACAGACAGAGAGGGGGGAGAAAGAAACACTCAAAAAAGTCCCAAAAACAATACAAATATGACAAGTATATTGAAAAGAGAACGTATGCATGGGGAATGCATGAACATGGGACATGCAATATGAAAAACATCATGGGCTCAACCCAATCCAATCCTACCAGCACACAAACATATTGCACACATCTAAATGCATGAGAAGACAGATAGAATGCTAATGTGATGCAATGTATGGAGTTTTTAAGATCAAATCTACAAAACCCATCCCAAAAATTTCAATGAAAACTCATCAATTTTGAAAAACCCCAAAACCTAGGTTTCAAAACATGAAATGCATGAGAATGACGGAAAAGAAGCTTACCAAGTGAAGAAAAACTTGAAAAAGCTTGAAGAAACCTTGAGAAAAGGATTTGGAGCGAGAGAGAGAGGTCTGGAAGATGAAAAGGCAAACCTATCGAGAGAGAGATCGAGAGAAATGAGAAACGGATCACACAGAACCTTTAAATAGAGGTTCAGTAAATCCCGATAGATACAGGTATCAAGAGGTGTTGAGACATCTGTTAAGGTAGGTGTCCAGAAATACAACGCCGATAGATACAGCTATTGAGAAGGTGTCGAGGAATAAGTTAGGACACGAGAACAGATGCTCGATTGATCCACCAGGTGTCGAGAAGTTATTGAGAGGGCGGGAGGTTTCTCGATCGATCCAGAAGGTGTCGAAAAGCTATCGAGATTGCGATAAGAAAAAGCTGAGAAGCTCGATAGACAACCTGGTGTCGAGGAGGTATCGAGGAGGTGTCGAGCCAACTTTTCAAAACAGTTTTTCGAGAAGGGAAAAACACAGACATGAATGCAATCACGCATGCAACTCAACCAATGATCCAATCAACATATTAGACTCTCAAAATCATCTCTCAACAACAATTTTAAGCACAGGGATCTCAAAGTACACACTTACACACTAAACAAGTCTAACCGATTTTATATTTCAAAACAAGTCAACATGGTTTAGTGAGCATACATCAACATATGTAAACCTTGTGATGGCCAAATCACATTGTACCTGCACATGTATCAAAAATAGCAAAGAATATTGTGTGTTGTGTGTGAAAACATCGCAAGATTGCATAAATGTCTCTAAGATATGACGATTTGAGATATGAGAAAATCACTTTAACTCACACACAATCATAACTGTTTGATGGGGACTATCACCTTTGAGGTACATCCTATAACTCTCATATCTCCTAGAAAACACGCTTACAATCATATTTAAAGCATTTTTTATTTTTTATTTTTATTTTTTTTGCTTTTATTTTCTTTGCATATTTTCTTTTTATTAAGCAAATCATGCATGGGTATATAAAAGAGAGAAAAGAAATACCCAATTATGTTAAGCTTTTGATATTGCACTTTTGCTATGCCGAAGCATACAGATGTCATTGACATTGCACTTTTGCTATGCTGAAGCATACAGATGTCATATCATAATTGGCGAGTAACAGTGGTGAGATGGTTATTTATGCCTTTCTCTTAGTATTTTCTAGTCCTACCCGTCAAAAAGAGTGATACGAGTGTTAAGTACAAGAAATTACTTAACCTTACTCATCACAAACTAAGAGCCACAAAACTCACTTGCTTAGTTGTGTATAGAGATGCTCATCTAAGCTACAAGAGATACAAAGTTTAGAGAACTCTGTTTCAATGGCCATTTTAAGGTTCACAAGAACCAATGTACACATACACACACTGTTTTTGTATTTTTCTGATTTTTCAATAATTGGTTTTTAATTTTTATTTGAAAAGCAAAATAAATCAAAAACTAAAAGTAAGCAAACAAAAACATGTTAATCAAAGCAAAACAATGCATAAAACTAGACTAACTGAAAAATAGTAAAGCAAAACACACAAGTAATGCAAAAACAAAAACAAGAAGGGGAGAGAGAGAAAAAAAAAGAATAAATCACTTGGAACCCTTTTCCTTCCACACCTTGGAAGAACCTTTCCTTTTTGCAAACCCTTGAACCGGTGAAAAGGGGGAATGATTGAAACCGTTCAAGTTCGAAAGGAACATGAGGGCTTTGAGAAGATCTCCAAGAGGAGCAAGAGAGGTTTGAAGCTGATTCTGGTTCCCAGATGCTATCATGCCATTGCTCTGTTGAGTGGCTAACCACTTATAGCAATTTGGTCGAGTATGACTGGCAATACCACAATGATGACAGAGATGCTGCTTACTCTGTTTAGGCTTTTGAGAGTTAGCCTTCTTAGCCCTAGGGTTTTTAGTTTCCTTCTTCTCAGGCTTAGGCGGTGCTCCTAAGATGGATTTACCCTTGTCTAGGTTTTCACTTACTAATTCAGTTTTAACATCATTGTTCTCAATTTTAATGTTATTAGCAGGAGAAACAAAAACAGTAGTACTAGCAGGAGTAATATTAGAGGAAGAGAATTCATACCCCAAACCGGTTCGATCAGAAGCAGATTTCTGAATGTTGAGCATCTCATCCAACTTTGCACTTGATGTCCTCTCCAATTGAGCTCTAACTTGAAACAGCTCCGCTTCTCAGTGCCCCAATAGTCTGATTAACTTGAGCATGTTCTCGAATCTCAGTGCCCCAATAGTCTGATTAGCTTCATCAAACTTAGTGGAAAGCTCTTCACGGTCAAGTTCCACATCACTGAGCTTCTTGGTGGCTAGCCTATAGAGTTTCTCATGCTTCTCAAAAAGCTTATACAGTTTCTCAAAGGCTGTATGGATATCATCTTGATCATCCATCTTTTCAAACTTAGATTCCACCAATTCCTCTTCTTCATCCATATCTTCAACAATCCCTTCAATAGGATTGACAGTGGCAGTGAAGGCATTCAAAATTCCGTCATCCTCATTTTCGGAATCATGCTCAGGCTCAGTGTCGCTCAAAGTTGTAGCTAGTGCCTTGCTCTTCCCAATGCTCTTGAGATATGTGGGACACTCTTATTTCATGTGGTCAAAGCCTTGACACCCGAACACTTAGGTCCTGCTGGAATAGTGTACTGACCGCCATCCCTAGCATCCTTCTTCCCTTTATCTTGGCTCTTGAACTGAGAAGAGCTAAATTGCCTACGGTCCTTGTCGAAGCCTTTTCCATTGGCATTTTTCATGAATTTCTTGAATTTCCTGGTGATGTAGGACTTCATCTTAGAGTCTTCATCGTCTGATGACTCATCTGTTTCACTGCTCTTGGTCTTCAGTGCCATGCTCTTGCCATTGCCCGACTTGCCAATTCTTGTCAACCTTAGCTCATAGGTTTGCAAATTGCCAACCAGCTCAATCAAAGGAATCTTGTCAATATCTTTTGATTCCTCTATTGCCGTGATCTTGGAGTGGAATCTCTCGGGCAGAGATCTGAGCACTTTTCTCACAATCTTAGGTTCAGGAATGGTTTTCCCAAGATTGAAAGTTGAGTTCACTATGTCCTTGAGCTTGGCATAGAACTCATTAAATGACTCATCCTCCTCCATCTTAATTTCTTCGAAGCTTGTAGTGAGCCTCTGTAGCTTCGAATCTTTGACAGCCTTTGTTCCCTCATAGGTTGTCTAGAGGATGGTCCATGCTTCCTTAGCAGCTTCAGTGGAGGATATCTTTTTGAACTCCTCATTAGTGACAGCACTGAATAAGGCATTCAATGCTCTGCTGTTGAAGTTGGCCACCTTGATCTTAGCTTCATCCCAATCGGCCGGCGCTTCTTTAGGCTTGGTCCAGCCTATCTCCACAGCTTGCCACACCTTCTCATCTAGAGACTGCAAGAAAGCTCTCATGCGTACTTTCCAGTATGCATAGTTAGTACCATTAAACAATGCAGGTATAATAGAAGACTAACCTCTATCCATGACAAACAGGGGTCAATGGATCATACACAAAGATTAAACCCTAATCAGAGTGTGCCTGCTCTGATACCACTAGATAGGCCACAAACGTATTGACCCCTTGTGATAGATTAAGTTGATTAATTAGCCAAGTTATTAATCAATCAAATTAATATACAAATGCGTGGTAGCACAAAAAAATCACCAATAAACTAAAAATGCAGCGAAAATTAAATGACACGGTGATTTAGTTACGAATGGGGAAAACCTACACGGCAAAAACCCCACTGGGTGAATTTAAGGTCACCACTCCCGAAATTCCACTATTATCACAACAAGCGGTTACAAGTAAAGGAATCCCAAGTACCTTACCAACCTACAGTTGAACCCTTACCCCAATACCCAATTGAACTTGTTCTGTAGTGACAATTTCTCCTTTCAATGCACAGCTCCCAAGTACGCGACTAACCAATTGCGCGGATCCTAGTACGCGACTTCAATCACCAACTAGAGAAGATTGTTGGCTGCAAAGTTCTTCAATTCATCCACACGATGAAGATCAAGAAGATGCTTGGTTACAAAACCCTACGGTGCAAAGACGCAGCAACTTCTTCCCAAGAAAGATGAACTAGGGCAAGAACTTCGTCTCAAGTCATAATTTGCATGAACAAGGATTTCTCAATGCTTGTGCATCTTGCCACACTTTGACGGCCCTTAAAATAATCCTTTTATATGTCTAGGGTTAGGAGAAAAGAAGGCCCAAAGATACATCCACGGATTGGAATCAAAACAAAACTCAAAATCTGTTTTTCTTAAACCTCGACAGATAGAGGTATCGAGATGTTGTCGAGCCACAGGGTGGAACAGCTTTTTAAACCTCGACACATGCTAGCTGTCGAGCTTTAATGAACTTGCACTATTCAGCTTGATTCTTGGACAGACTTGATGACTTCAGCACTTAATCTTGAAACTCAGTTTCTTGAAGCATTAAACACATCCTAATTCTACCCAATTACAAGTAAAGTGTGTTTTGTCAAAGAATTAGCCAATTACATAAAAGAATGACATATGTTCTAAACAGGTGAAACACATATGTCCTAACACATGATACAAACACCATTCGCATGGAATGCAAAGCTCGAAGCTAAGACAAGGCGTTTGATCAAACCACTATAAACCAAGAAATTCAATCTTGTAGGACCATGAAATAAATACTCTCCGCATGGAATGCTAAGCTCAAGGCAATAAAAAAGTATATATTTCACACTACTATGAACCAACAATGGAGGCCGTGATATCCAACCCTTGTATCTCTCTCCCACTAGATGTTTTAAGATGAAGGTTTTTAAATTTAAAACATGTATAAACTAATTACACATTGCCTTGCTCTTTATATATGTAAAAACACTTTGGAAAAATTATGAATCCACAGTCCTCGATCGATCGAGGATGTACCTCGATCAATCGAGAAATGTTCTGGTGGCTCAATCGATTTTCTAACAACATGAAACTATTGTCAACAATTCCAAAACACCAAGCCACATGCTTAGCCTTCATCATGGAATAGGAGGCCGCCTCCACCCACTTAGTGAAATAGTCGATTGCCACTAAAATGTACTCATGCCCATTTGAAGTTTTAGGAGCTATCCTTCCAATCACATATATGCCCCAAACTGAGAATGGCCATAAAGAAGTCATGCTATACAACTCACTAGGCAGAACATGGTTCAAGTTGGCGTGTGTTTGGCAATCATGGTAGCTATTCACATAGTCCACATAATCAATGTCCATCATATTCCAGCAGTACCATATCCTTAGAATCTTGTTGGCTAACATTCTTCCATTCATATGAGGGCCACGAATTCCTTGATAAATTTCTTCCATTACCCTCTCGGCTTCTTCTTCTATAGAGTTGTCCTCCACATAGGATGTATTGGGTTGCCATCATTCTAATGGAACAACATTTTCTCTTATCAGCACCATCATCCTAATGGAACGACGTATTGGGTTGCCCCTAGTTCCAAGAACTTCATGATGTCATAATGCCACAGAACTTTCTCTTCCTCTATGGCTATTACTGAATCTTTGGTCTTCCTTTTGTGCACTTCCTTATAACTTTGTCAATCTCTAAGGGCCGTGTCCATACTCCCTCGGGTATTTCAACCATGGAGGCTAAAGTAGCCAAGGGATCCGCAAACTGATTCTAAGCTCTAAGGATGATTGTGTACTCAATCTTGCTAAAATTCTTGGTCAAGTCCTCTAAGTACTATTGATAAGGCTTCAAGTGTTCTTCATTCACTTTCCAAAACTTTTGTGCTTGGGCTATAACCAAAGTTGAATCCCCGAAGACTTCGGCCTCTTTTACTCCCAATTCTCAAAAAGCTTCCATTCCGGCAATGCAAGCCTCATATTCAGCCATGTTGTTAGTCGCTTCAAAGTTCAACTTATTTGCCAAAGGTATGTGAGATCCCTCGAGAGTGATTAAGAGTATTCTTATCCCATTCCCATATTGGTTTGTGGCTTTGTCAAAGTACATCTTCCATGTCCCTAACACAACATCCAAAATGTCTTCATCTGAGAAATCCTCTTTACCATCTTCCCCCTCTATGGGTTTCTTGGCACAAAAATTTGATACAACGCTTCCCTTGATGGTTTTTCTAGCCACATACTTCAAATTGAATTCTGCCAACAAAATTAACCATCTTGACAATCTTCCACTCAAAGCGGGCTTCTCAAAGAGGTACTTCAATGGGTCCATTCTTGCTACCACCCATATTTGGAAGGGTAAAACGATATGTCTCAATTTCTATACGACCTAAACAAGTGCAAAGCATGACTTTTCTATGGGAGTATATCTAGTCTCGTAATTATCAAATCTTTTGCTCAAGTAATATATGGCTCTTTCATTCTCTCATCATCTTGTGCAAGCATACTTCCAACCGCATCCCTTATGATGGAAAGATATAGGAGTAAGGGTTTTCCATGTTGTGGAGGCACTAGGATAGGGTGGATGGAGGAGATATTCCTTGATAATTTCAAAGGCTTTTTGGCACTCATTGTTCCATGTGTGTGGTTCATTCTTCCTTAGGAGTTCAAAGATGGGTGTAGACACTTGATTTTGCACCCATAATTTAATCTTGGAAGATGACTAGAATGACCGTTCATATACCCAAAATTTAGAGTTGCATTACATGCATTAATTCATTCATTGCATATCTTAAAAATGATCTTGAGGTTCTAACGGTCGCGACGGTATGTCCAATTTCTAAATCGGACCATCAGATTGAAAGATATCACATGATCAAGTTTACACGGTCTGCATGCATTGTGCTTGGGTGGAACCAACCACACATGATTAATTTAAATTAATTCTGATTGGCTAGAAAATTAAAATTAATTAAACAATTTTGTGATTGGTTGTTAGTTAGTGTCAAAAATAGACTTGCTTGCATGGGAATAAAGTGGATAATCAGATAACAAAGAAATTGTAGATAATCGAGACTTTTTGTAATATTTATCTACAAGATAATGATCACTTTAAAGACCTGAATATCCACAAAAATGGATTAATTTTTAGAATACGGATTAAAAATGCGTCTAAGTGCTATTCCCTGCTCAAAAATCCTCAAAAAGGAGTCCAAGTTGGACCAAAATTCAAACGCGGGTTTGGCACTCAAGAGGGCCATTCAGCACTCTTAGAGTGCCGATTGGCACAAATCCATGGCTTGGCCCAAGGACTCCTGGATTGAGATAAACCTTACCATTTTCAATTTTTAAGAGATAAGGACGCGTCTTAATTCATATCTAATCATTCAGCTAATTTTTCGAAGCATTCCAACCTCTATAAATAGAGGATGCCTCTCAAAATTCAGAACACTTTTTTGACCCCCTCCCCCCCCCCCCTCTTTTTGGCTCTTCTCTTCTAAATTTTCAATCCCCCTTACGTAAAAGACGTTCGAGAAGCTTTTGCTTTAGGAACTTCTTTTTTGTAAGTAAAGTATTTTAGGCTTCAAAGAGGTGAAAAAACTTCTTTAAATTCTAAAATATTCTTTCATTAGAAGAGCACGCTCATGCAAGAGGTATTCAATAATTTTTCTTCTTTCTTTTCTTTCTCTATTAATTTTTATTGTTTGATGCATGATTGTGTTTGACATGATTTATTATGTTTTTTTCTTAGTATATAATTATTTTGTTTTGCTAGAATTTAGATGATTGTTTATTGTGATCTTTTTTTTAAGTTTCAAAATCTGCTAATGCCTATCAAAGATTACTTTTTTCCACAAAAAAAAAAAAACTAATTTGTATTTTTAGATCTGATTTTTTAAAAATAAAAAGCTGATCTGTATTTTCAGATCTAATTTTTTAAAAATAAATAACTAATCTGTATTTTTAGATCTGATTTTTGGTTTAAATATTAAACTGGCCTGAATTTTCATTAAATACAAATCTGATTGTTAAAACTCACAAAACTGATCTGTATTTTCATTAAATACAGATCTAATTTTTGTTACAAAATTGTAGATTTTGAAATTTAAAAGAAAGGATTGAAAATTAGGATGAAGTCTTTTCTTTTTTTCTTAATATGAGAAGCATGCATAATAAATTTATCTAGTGAATGTGAATCCTCGTTCAAAAGTCTTTTTTATTCGTTTCCAACAACAGTTCTTACTTTTTATAAATCAAAAATCATTTTTTTTAACTTTTCAAAACGAATCTGATTCTTTTTAACAAAATCTCTTTTTTTATTTCTTTCACAAAAACATATCTGAATTTTACAAATCAAACCTTATTTTTTTTAACTTTACACAAACAGATCTGATTTTTCTTGATAAAATCTTTCTTTTTACACTTTATAAAAACAAATTTGATTTTTTTTACAAACCAAGTCTTATTTTTTAATTTTCAAAACAAATCTGAATTTTCTTTAAAAATAGGAAATATTCATAAGGCAAATTCATTTAAATTAATGTTTTTCAAGTGTTTGTCATGTGAATTCAACATATCATTCAACATCATGTAAAAAGTGTACATTGGTCATTAGAGTTTAGAAGACCAGACTCTATCTGGGCGGAATGAGTGCCTAACACCTTCCCATTCCGTAACCTAGCCCTCGAGCTTAGGGTTTTTGGATAGATAGAGTAGTGCTTTGTCTTTTTAATTTTGGTAGATTGTAACTAGGACTAAAGCTTTGTATTCTTTTGCATAGATTGTAACTAGGACCCAAAGCCTTGTAAGGTTTAATTTATCAAAATTGTACTTTTCTTTATTCAATCAATGATAGTCAAAGTATTCTGAGCATGTAATTTGTTTTGTTTTTTATTTTTATTTTTTTTGTATAAAAAATAAGTGGCGACTCCACACCACTATCCCAAAAAAGAGGTGCCTCTGCAAGCACCCAAATCTCATTTTGAGGTGCCTAAATTTCCCAGCCTCTCACAGTGGGGACTTCGCTAGGGATGTCTAGGGCTAAAATTTGTGTTAGACTTTAAGTGATCACATACAAAACCTTGCCTTTTGCATGATATTGTTGTTTGTTTGTTTTTTAATGTCTCTATTTGTTTGTATGATATTTTTTGTTTGTGTTGCCATGTTGGTTGTTAAGAGTTTTCCCTAACTGTCATAGTGTGTGCCATCAAAACAGCAAATATGTATGCACCCATCTCAATAATATGGTGGTAGTAACTGAAAGTTCGTTTAGACCCCTTAAGTAGATTGTTTAACCTAATATATTAACCAAGTGATTACTTAGATTAATTTCAAATCTAGGTTAAACACAAATATATCATATCATGCAAAAAAGTAAATAACAATACTATATGATGACCCAAGAAAACCAATGAAACTAACTGTTTCAAGGTAAAAATCTTGGGAGGATTTGACCTAGCTATCCTCAAGGTAAACCAAATCCATTATAAGAGAATTGAAGTTTTTACAAAAGATTTAACCCTAAATCTAATACTACCTCTAGTAGTAACTTATTGACACGACCACGTGCAAGCTCTAAATCCATGGACTCCTTCTTTTCTTGGATTTACATCAACACAAGCCGCCTTGCTTATGACTTTGGGATCCAACTCAAAGGTTTCAGATCACCTTCACTTGTTGATCTTGATGCAGCAACTAGTTCTACCAATCCTTGATAGTTTTAGCTCCGGTAGATTCTTGTGTAGTTAGAAGGTAAAAAACCTCTCAAATCTCACAAAAAGTAACACACAAGTCTTCTTCAGCACACCTAAAATGTGGCTAGGGTTTTTCTTTTTTATGTAGTGAAGTTTAAGTGAAACCCTAAACATTTTTGCGGGCTTGGGCCTATTTAAAATTCTGTAGAAAAAACTAGACCTGCGATTTTCAGTTGATTGAGCCTGATTCTTGATCAGTCGAGAAAGGCAAAATTTCACTTTTCTGTTCTGCAATCAACTAGACTTTAAAACTTGAAACACTCTTATTTAAGTATTGCCTAAACACCTAGACTAGACATGTTTTTATCTCAGTTTGCCAATACAATACAATAATGATTCTAAATATTTAATTCTAAATCTTTAGAACCTAACAATAACCATGGATCACCGATTTTCATTAGATTCGGTTACCTAGTGGCAAAGTCACCAACTCATAGCCAAAAGTCACGAGATCAATTCTTGTTAACTCTAAAGGATAGACCATGCCATTTGGACCAACGTAATGTTCATTACATTACAAGTTAGGAGGTGTAATGCCCTAGCTATGGGAAGAATGAAACAACAAACCCACCCTACAATGTAATGACTTAGAACCTACCTTTAGGCCCGTCCATGTTAAAATTGCATTGCATACTGTGTGTGTGTGTGTGTTTGGTTGGTTGATTAATATAGATGGGGACCTAGCTGTGATTGACCCGACCAAGCCTTTTCATAGGGGAGGATTCGATCAAGATTAGAGGGAAGGCTTCAAAGAGAACCCAAGACCGACAGTCAAGCCAGTAGTTCTAGTTCTAAGCCCATCACTCCTATCACGATACTGAAACCCGTGAGCATAGAATACACTCCATTTCTGCAATATCACAATCCTATATTCGACCTACAAGACCGTTCAAGCCACAAGAAGTCTGAAGATCACAGCACCATGGCGAAAGAGGGAGAACATCCGAACACTGAAGAACCCATGAACACTCAAGAGCTACAAAACACCATGGTAGCTAGTCAAATCTAGTTGAGGGAGGACATGAATCTTATGGTACAACAATTTCAGAACTTGAAGGATGGTCAAGAGGAGAACAAAACTGACAAAAAGTCCTCAACCATGGAGGGTGAGAAGAAGATCAATGAAAGGATAAACAAGGTGGAAGATATGATTAGGAGAGCTCGAAAGATGGAAGACCTCATGGACTACCAATCACTCTCGCTTTTCCCTGATGTGAGACTGCCTCCCTAGTTCAAGATGCCAACCTTGGACAAGTTTGACAGGACTGGCTGCCCGAAGTCGCATTTGAAGATATGTATGAGAGCCATGCAGACCCTAGGAGCAACTAAAGAACTACTTTCTCAAATGTTCCAAAACACTCTAACTGGAGCCGCTCTTAGGTGGTTCCTCAACCTAGATAATGCTAGAGCAAGGAGTTGGGAGGACATCTGCCACGAGTTTTACAATCAACACAAGTAGAGGTGGATGTGACAAGGAAAGATCTTGAGACCATGAAGCAAGAGCCAAAAGAATCTTTCTCTACCTTCATTACCAAGTGGAGGTCCAAAGTTGCACAGATGATGAATAGGCTGAGTGAAGAAGAACAATTAAATATGGTTGTAAAGAACTTATTACTTGTAACCCATAAGTACTTGTTTTCTCAGTATTTTCCTAATTTTAAAACTTTTATTGCTATTGGAACCCAAATTGAGGATGCAATAAATAATGGCACTATAAAGAATGAGGACCCATCAAGGTTTAAAAAGAATTTAGGATCTAGTTCTAAAACTGCAAAAGTTTTTAATACATACAAAAATTATCTTTATCAACTTATTGCACCCATTTCCCCCATGCAAATATCACAAGTGCCGCCTCCAAGGCCTAGGAAGGAATTTCATGAGTTGTATATGCCTATGAGCCAATTTTTTGAAAAAGTAAAAGTAAAAAGGTTACTAAAGCCCTTAGACCCAAGACTAATTCCAAACCCATTACCTACAAGATTTGATGTTACTAAGAGATGTGCCTACCACTAAAGCCCTGGCCATAATACTGACAAGTGTTTTGGCCTTCGTCATGCAATTCAAGACTTAATAAACACTAAGGTGATTGCTCTGCCTACAAGGCCTAGCATCACTCTTAATCTCTTGCCTAACCACAATTTTGGGAGAGGACCGAGGATTAATTTCTTGATGACTGAAGAGGAAAGTGATAAGGACCCATCTAAGTTGATTTGTGACCTACCCGAGTGCTTTATGATGACATGGGAAGAATTGATGGGTATGACGTCCACTGCAGGGTATGATATATGTAGGGAAGATGTAACAGAGACCACAAATTACCTAACATCCACAAATGGGGAGAGACGCTTCAAACTCCAATCAAACTACCCAACATCCACAAATGGGGGGAGACATTTCAAACCCCAAGCAAGTTACCAAACGCCTACATATGGGAGGAAACACTTTGAACCCCAATCACATGACCCAAAACCTACATACGAGGGGAGACACTTCGAACCCCAATCAAATAACCCAACATCCACAAATGTGGGGAGACACTTCAAGCCCCAAGATACTGATCTAAATGACCCTACATCACAAGGGGGGAGACACTTTAAACCCCCTAGACAACCTGATAGAAGCCTTGAACAAAGCCACCCAACAAACACCCACTGAAGAGGATGAGGTCCTCAAGCAGCTACAGAAGGCGCAAGCCAATATATCTTTATGGGGTTTACTCATGGCCTCATATAAGCACTGCTAGAATTTAGTTGACCTTCTCAACCAAATCCAAGTCCCTACAACCACTACTTCTCAAGATCTAAATGCTATGATTGGGTCTATAAGTAGGGAACTCACATTTCCTACTCTGACAAAGATTTGACAAAGAAGGGGAAGTACTATAATGACCCATTACACATTACTGTAGATGCCAAAGGCAAGAGGATTCCGATGGTTCTAATTAATGATGGAAGTGCCTTAAATTTGTGTCCTTTAAAGACTACAAGTTGCTTGGGCCTAATTATTGAAGATTTTGTACTGATTAACCAGCATGTGAAGGCATATGACAATAGTAGAAGAGAGGTCTTAGGAACCGTAACACTAGAGCTCACTATAGGACCAATGATCAAGAAGGAGGAGTTTCAAGTTCTGAATATAGCATCATGCTTCAAAATACTCCTTGGGCAACCATGGATCCATGACACAAAGGCCGTACCTTTATCCCTATACCAAAAGGTGCGATTTCCACATGAAGGAGCCATGGTTACCATATATGGCGATACTTTGACCGTACCAATTACCAAAGCCCATTTTTGGTATTGATTCTGAGAAGAAGCCATTGACCTTGGATGGTTTGGAAATTGAGAAGCTTGGTTTTGATAGAAGAGAAGAGGAAGTAGAGAGGATCCTTATGGACTTTGCTCCCTACAACAACAATAATGTGGTGGCAATGATAAGGAGAATGAATTAATTTCCAGTGATGAACTTGGGGAAGACTGTGAAGAAGCCAAATGCTTAAGTCCTAATAATTCCTACTACTACACCACCTTTTAGGCTAGGCTATAAGCCTACTAATGATGATTTGTTAGAGATGGAGGTGAGAAGAATGGCCCGTGCTAAGGCAAAGGCAAAGAGACTCCCTTGTCCTTTGGAACCCCTAAAGCCTTATACTCCCACATTGAATGGAACGTTTGTCAAAGCTGGAGATAGTCAACACTATTGGGGATTCTCCAAATCGAGATTCGATCCTAAGTCAAGGACAATGATGCCTGGTGATAGGCCAAAAATGTATTGACCCCTTATGATAAATTAACTAATTAATTACCCAAGTGAATTGATTAGGTTCAATTACATGCGACAAGCATGATAGCACAAACAAATCACCAATAAACTAAATATGCAGCGGAAATAAAATGACATGTGATTTGTTTATGAATGGGGAAAACCTACACGACGAAAACCCCACCGAGTGATTTTAAGGTCACCACTCCTGATAATCCACTATAATCAAAACAAGCGTTTACAAAGTAAAGGAATCCTAGTACCTTATACCAACCTACAGTTGAACTCTTACCCCAATACCCAATTGGACTTGTTCTGTAGTGACAATCTCTCCTTGTATTGTGCGGCTCCCAGTACATGACTAACTAATAGATGCGCGGATCCTAGTATGCGACTTGATCAACAACTTGAGAAGGATGTTGGCTGCAAAGTTCTTCCATTCTTCAACACATAAAGATCACAAAGTTGCTTGGTCACAAAACCCTATGGTCTACAAACACAGCAACTTCTTCAAGAACTAGGGCAAACTAGGTTTCCCGTCACACTTGAGAAATTATGCTATTGTGCAACTGTGCTCTTGGCTGTGCAACCTGATACAGCCCTTAAAATAATCCTTATATATGTTTAGGGTTGTGAGAAAAAAAAGCTCAAACATACATTCATGGATTGGATGAAAATCAAAACTAAAAATCTGAATTTCATAAACCTCGATGGATACCCTAACTGTCGAGCAGCTGTCGAGCCTCGGGCTTAAACAGCTCTTTTTAAACCTCGATAGATGCTAGCTATTGAGTTTTAATGAACACCACTTCTTCACTTGTTTCTTGGATAGACTTGCATGGCTTTAACACTTGAACTTAAAACCTTGTTTCTTGAAGCATTAAACACATCTTAGATCTACTTAATTACAAGTAAAGTGCATTTTGTCAAAGGATTAGCCAAAACATAAAATGTTGACATATGTTCCTAACATCCAATCACGTATGTCCTAACACCTGGGTCTGAGCAACTTTTTGATTACAACAATAAGCTTTTAGAGCTAAAGAAGGAAGACACAACCTGGGTCCCTATTGATTGGGCAGATTACATGGACCCTGATGCAATGACTACGCTTCTAGGAGATGCCATTTGCAATATAGAAGTAAAAGAGTACTGGAAAGCTTGCCAACATGCATTGAAGAGCCCATATGAAGCAAGAACGAGTGATGAAGATGAAGAAAGGGGCGAGGCCCCTAGCGATGATGATGAAGGTAGCAACAGCAAGAGTGATAGTAGTAGTGACAGCAGTAGTAATGACAGTGGAGATGGTGAGGATGATAGCAACAATGATAGTGAAAGCAACGATAGTGAAGACTATGATAGCCGATATAGTGGCAATGATTGGGGTAAACCCCCTAGTGATAGAGATGACGAAGATGTAGGGCTTTAGTATGAAGACCTCTCTGACAATGACGTAGACTACTACGATAAAGATATAGAAGATGACGCTGAAACTGAAACTGAAACTGAGACTATAGGCATGGGGAGCGACACCGGAAGTGAAGAATATGGGCTAGAAAATTTGTTATAAGCTACAGGAGAGGAGGTTGAAAAGGCCAACAATATAGACTATGATGATTAGCCCTATATGCATCCCTCGAATTGAAGCTACATTATTGATGGTAGCTTAAAGTCAAGTCCTCGATATGACAAGCATGGTAGAAAGAATCCTGAGTTAGGGTCATTTCACAATTCAGAATTTGGCTCACTGACCCTATACACTAAGGAAAAAGATGACATAAATGCTACATTAGCCACTCTAGACAGAAAGTTAATGATCCACAGTTTTGAAAACTTAACACTAAAGAATCCTAAAGGCGAAGATGAGAAGATGGAAGGGAATGAGTTAGAATATCTCCAACAATACATCCACCCAAGCAACAAAGGGAAGCAAGATTTGTTTGGTGAATGGATGGTTAGTATAGAGCGTTTGGATGCTTTTGTGACTGACAAGCCCACAGATATGGAGGTTGATGGTAAAGCCACAAATTATATGGATGAAGATCCCATGGTACTGATGCTGAGGGAAGAAGGAACTCACTAAGAGCCACCCGCCATCGTCGAAGCCACAACCGAGTTGAATAACTGGGTATGGGAGGGAGCCGCCCTCCCCATGGAAGACTCTGTAAAGAATATCAAGACTACCGAGCCAATCGCTCCTGCCAATAAGATCAAGAACATCGAGCCAGTCACTCCTGCCAAGGACATTGTTTCTATCCCTACTGAGTCTGTTTCTGCTAGTATTACTATTCTTGTTGAGTCTGTTTATGATAGTATTCCTATAAAGTCTGTTAAGAACTCTTTTCCTTATAATATAATTTTTTTATTCTACTTATTTATTGGCTTTGAATGTTTTTATTTCTAATATTGGTAAAGAAACTCTTAATAATAAGGAATTAAAACAAAGGCATCTAGAACCTATAAAAGAAGAAACCCAATTTATTAACTTGGGAACTAATGATGAACCTAAAATGATACAAGTGGGAAATACCCTAACCACCTCTGAGAAAGATGCATTAGTGGCATTGTTGACAGAATTCAAAGAGGTATTTGCATGGTCATACGAAGACATGCCTGGGATTGATACAAATATAGTACAGCATTGACCCATTAAGCAAAAACAAAAACTTGTTTCCAAAATTTAGCTATTCCATTAAACCATGTCATTACACAAAATCCAAAATCAAAACCTAAACCCTACGACCAAACAATAAAAACCAAACCCTAAAAACCCAAACCCTAAACCAAGTCATAAGAAAAACCAACCCTTAAACTGGAATTCCTAAATAATTCCTAAACCTAAGAATTTCACATCAAATTTTTTTAATAAACATGTTCAAAACCAAAAAATAAGAAAATTGTTTTTTCTTCAGTCTTTTCCCCTTTGGTTGTTCATTGATTTCATCTGTACTAGGTACTTCGTCATCTTTGACCCTTCTTTTAAACTCGTAGTTTTCAGCCTCGTGTCTTTCTCAGTTGTCTCTAAGGAATTGTTTTCTCATAGCAACCATGTCAACCTCCTTGTCCATAATCTTGTTTGCCGGCCAATTAGAATAGTATGTGGTCATCCCTTGAAAGTGAACCTTAACAAAGGATTGATCCGCTTGATTAGCTATCTCCAAGCCCAACAACATGTTCCTTACAGAAGTAGGATTTGTGTCCACATGAGTAAAAGGTTTACTTCCTTTTCCACCAGGAATTCCTTGCTCATATTGAAATTGCCTCAAGAGTCTGTCAACCATGTAGAAAATTGCTCTCCTTAATCCAATTAGGAAGATGTGATCTAATCCTAGAGACCGTAACAAAGGAGGTGGGCACTTCCACCAATAACAATTCCATCGAATGGAGACACTGGATTTCTTGTTCAGAAATTTCACCCAGTCACTTTCAATTTGACACTCAGTTCTGAGGACAGTCCTACTGAGGAAATTGTCAGGACCATAATCAGCAATAGCAGGCGTGCCAATCAAGTTCAGTCTATTCATCAACCATATCTGCAAAGTCAAAGGACTCCCAAGAATGTTTTGAGACTCTCCACCATGAAATAGAGTCCAATCCCAAAAGAGTTTCTGCTAAGATCAGAGTCCGCAAAACCAGGTCTTCCAGAGCAAAGCAAAAAATTTCCCACGAAGCAGAGAGCTAAGCCAAAATTTCCCTGAATGTTCTCAGTCACTCCATGAGTACATTACTTATTCAGTCTTGAAAGAACTACACGAAGATTCACCATGTGCCTTTCAATCATACTACTAGTAATTGAAGTAGGAAATCCTAGAGTATTAGGCAAAATTTCCCTATGTCTAGGATCACAAAAAACTGCTATGGATTGCTTGCTAGGATCATAACCCAGAATAGTTGAAAATTCTTCAATTGTGGAACAAAGTTCAGCAGTTTGAAACCGGAATACATGATCTTCAGTATCTTAGAACTTCACAGCAGCACGGAGGAAATCCCATTTGATCTTGACATTCCTCAAAGCTTTGTTTTCCTCCAGCTTATAGGTTGTGAAATTGGTCTTGGTACTAAAATCAGGGCTACGAACCCATCTATTGATATCATGAATTGTTAAATGAGAAAAATTTTGGTTGTTAGCCATGGAAAACTCTTGCTTGTGATTATTGTGTCTTGCTAACCTTGATGCAAAGATGTGTTCCCAAGATAGATGCTAAAATAAGCTACCTTAGTCTTTAACCAGGTTTTAATAAGTTTCAAGAGTTTGTAGCTTACTAGGTAAGTGTTTCATGAAATCAAATGGAGAAAATATTTTTCAAAAAACTCAAAAACGCAAAAACGCGTTGGAAAAGCATGAGGAGTTGGCCCACAATTAAGTGTGTCTGTTGGCATCTTAAAGTGCCATTTGGTATTCCCCAAGTGCCGATCGGCACTCCAAGAATGCCTATTGGCACCCAGCTCCACCAAGGCCCAACTATCCTATTTTGTGATTTTTAGGCACTCCTTAGGTCTATTTTTGACTCCATTTTTCAAAATAAAACTTAATTGAGCAATAAAGTCTTCAAGAATTTGTATGAATAGTCAAACTAGAGCATTTAGAAATGCTTTGTCCATTTGTTTTCAAAAAAAATTACTTGCATCACTACTTTCCAAAAAAAAAAAAGGGAGAGAATTAATTAGGCAAAGATTTTTCAAAGTCATGCATTCATCTTTTAAACTAGGGGCATTCGGCTATGCCTTTTCCCCTCATTCTAGAAAAAGTAAAAATCACTCACTCCCTTTCAAAAAAAAAAAAGAGCAAAGAAAAAAATTTCTTTTCAAAAGTGAAGGGTTATCATGCATAAAGTTTTCAAACTAAGGGCATTCGGTCGTGCCTTATTCAAGTAAGTGCAAATCCCATCAGAAGTGGGTAGATAAGTTCAAATTGTTTTGCTACAAGACCTCATCAGGTGAATTCTAAAACTTGTCTCATCTAAAGTTTCAACAATATCATAAGCAATTCAAAGGTAAAAGAGCTAAAAGCTGAAATTAATACGAATTGTCTAAAAAGTATTTTCTTGTCTTTGCAGGAAAACTAAAATACAAGTCAAGCATCATTCGGACTCCGGGTCTGCCTACAAAAGTATCTCTTAGACCCACCTCTAGAGGATCCACCCTCAGTGTCTCCCTCCTGACTTGCATAAAATCGAGATTCTTGTTGCCAGTTCTCAAGTTCGAGATTTCTAATCCTTTCCTCCAAAGACCTTGTGTTGGCATTAGCCAATGCCATTCGGTGTTGAAAAAATGCATGGAAAATACGTATTTGTATCTCATACAAACATGCACAGCAGAAAAAATTAACGGATCTACTTCACTCGCAATTGATAACATGTACTATGTAAGTTTTAGAATTAGAGAACAAGAAAGCGTACCTAGGTGCGGTGAAATTCAAAACCAAAAATCAGAAGCACTTGGGAATACTTTTAATCTTCACTCCAATTCCACTTAATGCCCAAGATGTGTGGTCTCTCAATCAGTTTCCAAGGAGAGAATAGAGAAGTGTCCAATACTCACATACAAACCATTTCATTCCTTGTATGAAAACACTTATGAAAAGGTCTCATGAAAACCTCTTTAGAAATTCTGTATGTTTCTCTCCTTATATATAACTGATTATCTAATTGGGCTAGCCTTTTGAGCCATTCCAATTGGGCTCTTATGTGTGGCTTGGAGTGGGACCAAAAAGGACCAATAAGACACTAGCTCCAATAGGCCTTGGGCTTTTCTGTCAACTCTTGACAAGTCCAAAGTTACTATTAACTATATTTAATACCACTATATAAATATAGTTGCACTCTAGGCCTTATCTATAAATTATATTCCAAGACTTTATTATACATGCAACCCCTTCATAAAATATTCGTCGTAATACAAAGTCATGAATGTAGACTGCTACTTTATAAATCAGTACATCTTAATCCTTGAGTACCCAGTTTAATCCTTTATGTTATTCATTATATATTTATGAAATCCAATTCCATAAATATGTACTTTAGTAACTCCTTACTAAAGTGGTTGGGCCCAACTCTCTGAATAACCAAACTCATTAAATTTATCTCAAGGGAATATTTTATATCTCCGTAAAGGGATTATGAATTCCATCTTGAAAATACATGTTCCATCAACACTAAATGTGGTTGCCCAACATACTGAGATTTTGACCGTAACTAATAGATCTCACTCCTGATATATCAAAGCAACTTACATCTAATAATCAGGTCCATTATTCTCTCAGGATTTAGAGTTGATATAAATAGAAGTCGCGAAATTTATTATTCATTTGACAGTCGTTAGGAGAATAATAAATCACACAGCAGTCCTGTTCAATATATCTTAATTCTTAAAACATATCAACATATCAACTAGAAATCTCCATTTTCATGATCAAAACAAATCATCTTAGATGATATGTTATAGTCTTCGCAGATAAAATGCCCAATTTCATCATCGACTACGAACTAAACGTCTGAGATTACAAAGAATTTGTGATTTACATCTTCTGTGACTAAATCACATACAATGCAACTCATGGACTAAGATAATGCCCCATTAGTTCATTTATAAATAGTCTCATATAATTAAACAATTTAATTATTTATTACATGCCAATAAATTGGATTTTAGGGCATAAACCCCAACATTCAAGTCTTCTGAAGAATCAACAAAGACAATTGTTGGTCCCATCATCATGGAAATTCAAGCAAAAACACTCGAAAAGCATCAATTATATCCAGCTCACTTCATTGAGAACATATTAAGAAGATTAAGTGCCCGCTACGAGTTGCAAACCTCCAATCATCCGCATGCTTTCCTCCACAAGATCAACCCCAACCTGAAGTACAGATTCACCAGTTCACAAATAACTCAACAATTCAAAAAAAAATGCCCTAAAGCCAAGAATACAACATGATCAGCCAAGAATACAAATGCCCCTAGCATTCATCTAACATATGAAAACTCTATCATACATCTAAAACAAAGCAGCAACTTGCGCATGGTAGCAAAGCATATCATCATAGAAAGAAAAACATATTACAAAATCCTAATCATACATTTAAGCATATTACATCATATCATCAAAGTAAAACCCTAACATAAATGCATGAACATTGCTAATGCATGACATTGCTAATGCATGACTTACCATTTACCTACCTCTCAGCAACACAGCACCTATGGCATCAGTGCATGAACATGTGAATGGGTGGCATTAAAACTAAGAAACCCTAATCTAGACATGTGATAACAAACAAACATGTTAAAAGACAAGCAATTATAGGGCTTAAAAACATATGAAAAAGAGGCTACACAAATCAAACATGTGAATGCAGGTCTGCATACGCATGAGTTCAATCTGCGTGCACAGGCTAGATCATACGTATGCAAATCCTTACCCAGAAAACCTAATTAACACAGAAAAGCCAAACAAGACAGAAAACGTAAAATCTAGCAACCCAACATGCTTAAAGACATAAAGAAAGCCTAAAACTAACCTAAACAAACATATATAAACATAAACTAAACAAAGAAACATATCAAAGAAAAGATTAAAGGCATAAAAGGAAAAAGAAAAGCTCAAAAGTATACCTTAAAACAAAAGCTCCTAGCCTTGATTATAGACCGTTTCCCTTAGTCAAATCTATCACAATTCAATAAAGTAGTAATTAGCAATCTTAAACTCAAGGGATTGGAGCCAGAAAAGGTCTCAATCAAATAAAAAATACTTAAGGGTGTTTTGTGAAAAACTCATTTTTGATTCACTATTTTCTAGTGAATCTTAGGTTTTTCCCGTGAGATTTCTATGTGTTTTGAAAATGTAACATGTAAGGATTTTTATAGTTAAGAAAATGGGGTTTGGAACGACTCCCACACAATGTGGAATTCATTCCAAACCTTAGTTATTATTGCAAAAAACTTGCATTTCTTATACTTCTAAAACCCTAGCTACGTATGCAAGAATATGTCTGCGTACACATGCTTTAGCTCGCATACGCAGGCCGCGACCCACGTGTGCAAGCCGAGGGCTACTTTCTTCATTTTATTTCCAAAAATATTTTTTTTGTTCGTTTAAAAGGTTATATTTTCCATTCTAACACTCCTCAAATCAATTTAATATTTGATTAAACTCCAAAATGGCTTTGGGCCTTAGAGTTCAAGCGTCATTGGAGAATACGGGCCCAAGTCGCAAGAGGTACAAAATGCGGTGTCTATAGTCACTCCACAAAAATAAATGCTTATGGGGTGTGAAGGGCAGGGTTCAAGTCTCCAAGAGAGAGTTTTACACACATATTTACTTAGATTAGGTTAAAGTAAAATGTATATCTTGTATAAAATAAATAAATAGAATGATATGAATTGTCTTCCTTAATTGAAGCCCACTACATCCACTAAAGATGGGGTTGGCTTATTACTTGTTTGTACTATTTTCATCCTTTTATCAGTGTGTTACCATATATTTATATTAGGATTTAGATCTTCGACCAACTATTAATATTTCCTTCAAAAATAAGTTCCTAGTATCAATATCGTTATACATACTCCAGGAACACATGGGCATTTACATAATTATATGACACCTGTCACATCGTTTTTCAAATTTTAATACCACTTTGACGTGTCTGCTAATGAAATTATATATTGATGATGCATGAAAAATGTTAAAGACTTGCTTTTATAGTGTGAACAAATGATAAGTTGTATCAAAAACCATAGAGTGCCAGACTGCTAGTGCCACACATTTTATCAGTTTTTTTTTTACATGAATTTGCATCGAGAGATTTCATAACTTCTTTCTAGCGAATAATGCAAATAGTAATAATTCCATAAAAAAAATAGTATTATTAATAATAATATATGTTAGGACATATGTGATTCATGTTAGGAACATATGTCAACTTTTTATGTAATTGGCTAATCCTTTGACAAAACACACTTTACATATAATTAGATAGATCTAGGATGTGTTTAATGGTTCAAGAAACAAGGTTTCAATTCAAGTGTTAAAGTCATGCAAGTCTGTCCAAGAATCTCAACAGCTAGCTTAACAGCTAGTATCTATCGAGGTTTAAAAGAGTTGTTTCAGCCCAAGGCTTGACAGCTGCTCGATAGATAGGGTATCTATCGAGGTTTATGAAAATCAGTTTTTTCAGATCTGATTTCATTCCAATCCGTGAGTATGTGTTTGGGTTTTCTTTTATCACAACCTTAAACATATATAAGAATTATTTTAAGGACCGTCACAGGTTGTACAGTCGTACAAGAGCACAATTGCACAAGTGTGAAGAAGAGTGATTGGAAACCTAGTTTGTCCTAGTTTATCTTGAAAAAGCTGCTGTGTTTGTACACCGTAGGGTTTTGTGACCAAGAAACTTTGTGATTTTCATTGTGTGATGAACTGAAGAACTTTTCAGCCAACATCCTTCTCAAGTTGGTGATCAAGTTGCATATTGGGATCCACGCATCTATTGGTTAGTCATGTATTAGGAGCACTACAATACAAGAAGAGATTGTTACTACAGAACAAGTCCAATTGGGTATTAGGGTAAGGATTCAACTGTAGGTTGGTATAAGGTACTGGGATTCCTTTACTTGTAACCACTTGTTTTTATAATAGTGGATTCTTGGGAGTGGTGACCTTAAAATCATCTGGTGGGATTTTTGCCTTGAGGGTTTTCCCATTCATAAACAAATCACCGTGTCAAATTTAATTTTCACTGCATTTAGTTATTTGGTGATTTGTTTATGCTGCCACGTACTTTGCATCTTAATTTGATTAATTAATAAATTTGGCTAATTAATCAAATAATTAAACACAAGGGGTCAATACATTCTTGGTCTATCAAGTGGTATCAGAGCGGACACACTCTGATTAGGTTTTAATCTTTGCTGTGTGATTTATTGACCACTGTTGTCATGGCTGCTATTAGCAAGAAAAGATCTTTTGTTTCAAATACATCTTGTTTTTCTAATCTCTATTTGATTGAGTATCTCAGAGAATGCAAGTCTAAAATATATTTGAAAGCTATCATGACGAAGATTGAAAAAAATCTTATCATGACAAATAAGAAACTAGACTGCCTCAAAATGAAAATGTGCAAAAGAGTTCATCTAAGAAAAGTGAAGATTAAAAGCTTTGTCTGTAAATGGCAAATGAAAAAGAACATCATTCCTACAAATCTATCGTCGAAGCATGAGGTGTGCTTTATGATGAAATCTGCATTCAAGGTAATGGACACATGTTTGTGGTACCTTAACAGTGGATGCTCACGACACATGACTAGAGACAGCTCTCTCTTTAAAGTTTTCGGGTCTAAGAAAGGTGGTAATGTCACTTTCGGTGATGGGAGCAAATCGCAGATTAAAGGAAAGGGAACTATCTCTCTACCTGGACTGCCAGACATTGCAAATGTGCTATATGTAAAAGGTCTGAGAGTGAACCTATTAAGCATAAGTTAGATATGTGATTAAGACTTTATGGTGTTCTTCTCTAAAGGAAATTGTCTTGTGCTGGACAAATCTGGGAAGAAACTCATAAGTGGTGTTCGCACTCTTGACAACTATTATGGTCTGGTCCCTGATGCTGATATTGTGTGCAATAGTATTCGTTTGCCAAATGAAGATCTATGGCACCAAAGGATGGGACATGCTAGTTACAAACATCTCTCAATTGTATCTAAGCATAAATTAGTGTTGGGGATGCCAAAGCTCAGTGGAGTGGACAATGTTGTGTGTGGACCATACCAGCTTGGGAAACAGTTAAAAGCTAAACATCCGGATACTCAGACATCCTCTACATCTAGGCCATTGGAGCTACTACATGTGGATCTCATGGGTCCAACTCAACTTTTTTTTTTTTTTAAGAAGAAATATAGACTGAACTTAATGTTGTTTTTCTTTTCTTTTAATTTTTTGTTTCACTATTTTCAAGTTGAAAATTAATGATTTCAAAATTAAGCTCAAATTTTAAGCTAGAAAAAATTATATGCTTTCGTGAATTATTGACAAGATCATTGCCAAATTTCCTTTTCAAAAAATTATGATAAATTATACTTTTTCACCTTGAAATTTTCACCCTAATTACACTTAATTCCATAAAATATTAAAATACATAATTGACCCCATGTTTACTTGATTTGTGCCATAGTTAGAACCTAAGATTAGGATGTGAGTGTGCACTTCTGGTAAAGTTAATTTAACCATAATCAGCAATCTAAGAACACAAATGATGGTTAGCTACAATTGGGAGCTATAAGGTGCCATATATCTTCTAGATTTGTACTCTAACTTCGAACTCAATTTATACCATTTAGACCTTCATATATGGAGTTTAAAATGATTCCTAGACATATATCTAGGAGGCAACTACTTTCATGCATATGTGGAGGCAGTAGTCTACTCCCATGATCGTTGTCGACATAAGCCCAAACTACAATCACGCACCCGCGCACGCGCGCGCGTGCGCACACACACACACACACATATACATACACAGAGAAAACAAAAGGGTTTTTGGCTTTTTGCAATTTTAGAGGGGAAAAGAGAGAGTGATCGGGGCTTTAAAATCTTGAGAGATAAAATTGTATTTTTGTTTGATTGGTACAATAATATATTGACATGTTGTTTTTAAACAAATTTCACTTTTATATTTGAAATTAATAGTCAATTTTGTACAGGAGGTTGCTTCAATTTGGCTAAAGGAACAAAATATTTCAGTATCGGTTGATACTGGTGTACCATTTTGAGATTACCGCTATTTATATATTTCTGTGTGTGTGTGTGTGTGTTTGTATTTTAATATGTATGTATGTATGTGGGCACAACGCACAATTGGCGCTACTTTTTTGGGTAGTAAGCCTCGGCCGAGTGGATTGGTGCAGAGAAACAAGGAGTCACCATCTAATTTTATGGTCTAGGAACCATGAATATAGCACATTTACGTGGAAGGACTAATCTTACTACCAGAGTATGGGTTCGGAGTTTAGGTATGATCTTGGGAAGATGTTAGGCATCCAAAACCGCCCGACCCGTGGGTCGGCTTCCACTTATTATGTCTTACGTCTTAATCTTATTAAAGTCACATTCAACATTGCATCTTAAACACACACACACACTAGCATACATCTAAACATACAACATGACATGTCATCCCCAAACCTAACATACATCTATCATGCTTATCACCACATCACAAATCTTAGCATACATCTATCATGCTTTTCATCTCATATGGCATCATATCATGGAAAAATCAAACAAACATTATTGCAAACCTCATCCATGTTTCGTTATCCAAACAAAATCATATTCAAATCAATGCATGTTTATGTGAATGCATGTCTTACCTCACTTACCTCACTGCATTACAACACCTATGGCATCAATGCATGATCATATTAATGCATGTTCATGGTATCAAAGCAAGAAACAAAGAGAAAACCCTAATCTAGCATGTTGAAGATAAACAAACAACTAAACAAAGGAACAAAAGCTTAGAAAGCATAAAAAGGGACCAAACAAAGGCATATGATATGGAAGAAATAAAGAAACAGAAGCAAAAAACCTCAAATTAGGGTTTCTATGCACGAGTATGCATGCGCATACATAAGCCTGCGTACACATACTTCAAGCCTGCATACACATGTAGAAGCATGCACACACAGACACGCTCAAAAGAACCCTAACCTAGAAAACAAAAACAAAAACTAAAAGAACAACAAATCTAACAACCTACCATGCTTTAAAACAGAAAACAAACTAAAACCTAAACTAAAAAAAATGTTAACACATAAACAAGGCAAAGAAATAAGATTAAAAGCAAGATTAAAGGTAGAAATAGAAGAAAAGAGGTTTAAACATATACCTCAAAACAAAAGCGTTTTTAGCTTGATTTTGACCATTCCCCTTAGTCAAATATATTCATAACCAAACAAAAATGATTAGTAAACTTCAAAACTCAAGGATCAAGACCAAAAAAAGGTCCTGATCAAAATAAAATTGACTTGACTTGAGGATGTTTTATGAAAGCCTCCCTCTTTGATTCACTATTTCTAATGAATCTTAGGTTTTCTCTTAGGATTTTCTGTGTTTTTGAAATATACCATGTAAGGCTTTATATAGTTGGAAAAATGGGAGTTTAGAACGGCTCCCCAGATGATGTAAGAATCATTCCAAACCTTAGTCTTTAATGTAGAAAACTTGTCTTTCATAGGTTTTTGAAACCCTAGCTGTGTGTGCAGGTCCTTGCCTACGTGCATAGGCCTAGGGTTTCTTTGGCCTTTTATTTTCCAAAAATAGATTTATTTTCTCATAAAAGTTTATATTTTCCATTTTAACACCTCTCAAGTCAATTTATAATCTAATCGGGCCCTAAACCAACCTTAGGCCTTAGAATTTCGGTATCATTGGGGAACAGAGCCTAAGTCATAAGGGGTATAAAATGCAATGTCTACAATGTATTTATTTATTTTGATGCTTATCAACATACAATTTAAAATCCACATATTTTATAAACATAAGGAAATTAATCCAATGTATTAGCTTAAAAAACTTCAATTTTTTTTTCTATTGCAACGGCCAAAAATATTAGTACCGCCCAAAAACACCCAAAAAATCTCTAGTACATGTTGATATTTTATCTGGTGCATTTTAGGGAAGTGTCGATACCAATTTAATGGCCAATAAAATATATACTGCTAGTATGGGTTCAGTATTAACTTCCTTAGTTGAAATACCAAATTAGAATGCATATTTTGCATTTATATAAAACTAGATACTTTCTTCAACATGAGAGTGAGGGAGAAATTTGGATGTGAGAAAATTTGAGGGGATTTATGGAAGAATGAAAGAGCAAAGTAAGTTTAAAGGCATTGAAAGATCTTTTTTTAAAATGATATTTGCCTCCACACAATTGAGTTTACTAATGGGCTGCAAAAGAAAATTGTTTTAAGAATACAACTAAATCAAAGTGAGAATGTTCTCTCTATGGTGTACAATACATGTGTGTGTGAGAGAGAGAGAGAGAGAGAGAGAGAGAGAGAGGGAGATGAAAATATACATTTGAAAAGGTTATTTGTGAAAGGAAAAATTCTTCAAAAAATTGGCATGGTCATTACAAACTGTTAAGCACATAAACAATTCAGAACGAACTCTTCAGATGAATGTTTTAAAAATAAGATAAAAATTCATTCGTTTCTTGCTCATCCCTCACCCATCACTCACCTGTGTAGACCATTTAGCTCGAATGAGATAGTTAAATCATGTCAAAATTTTCCTTTAAACATTTTCCACTCTTGTACTCTTAGGGTTTGTTTGGTTGGGGAGATGGAAAAGTGAAATGATAGAAAATGGTGGGAGGATAGTAAAGATTTAGTTTTCCCTTATTTGTGTTTGGTTGGAGAGGTGGAAAACTCTTTTATTTGGTTGAGGAGAAAAGTGAGAAGATAGAAAATAGAGTTTATATAAATTTACTCTCATATCCCTAATAGATAAAAAAAATTGCACATTATATTTTTATTAAAAAATTGTATATAAATGGACACTTCATTAAAAAAAATATTAGCACAAAAACCAAAAACAAATGAGAAAAATAAAGGATCACACAAAAAAAAACACAAAATACAAGCATTTACGCCCAAGTAGCCAAAAAAAGCAAAAAAGAAACAGCCAGCCAACCACCAAAACAACAAAAGACAAACGTTCTAAAAAAAAAAAGACACTCGAAATCTGTACATAGTAAACAGTTCTATCTTATCATAAAAAATAAACAGTTCTATCAAAAAAAAAAAAAAGACAAAGACCAACGTGTACACACTACACAATGGACTAAGAAGCTTGTGATGTGGGCATTTTTGTCCAAATATTTTTGCCTCCCTTTTCTCTCCCATTTTCACCCCAATTTGGGGAGATTGTTTTGGTGGGCCAAGAGAGAAAACTCCTAGGCCCCATTAAAATCTCTCCCCTTTTCCATCATCAACCAAACAACTACAAACATCACTTTCTTCTTATTTTTCTTTCTTCCATTTTCCATTCTCCCTATAATCACTCCAACCAAATGAGGCCTTAAAGTATTGTTCTAGTAATTAAAAAAGCTTGGAAATGAAAGGTCACTTAGAGTTTCTATTTATAGCCAACATTAAAATATACTAAGGGTCCGTTTGGATACAGCTTATTGCTGAAAACTGAAAACACTGTACCAAAATAATTTTTAAATGTGTGAATAGTGTCGTGGGTCCCATTTTTAATTTTAAAAAATCTGAGAAGTGAAGTTTGTGGGTCCCATGAACAGTACACGGGACCCACAAATGGGCTAAAAAGTCAGCAAAAGCGGGCTACTGTTCATGCACAGTGCATGAACAGTAGCCGCTGTCCCCCCTGACCTGTGCATCAGCAACAGAAGAAAAAAAAAAAAAAAAAAAAAAAAAAACGCAGAAATTTTTCATCAAAACGCAAACGCCAAGTTATCCAAACACACGCTAAGTTCGACTCCTCATTAAATCATACAAAAAAAATGGGCCCTATATCACACAAAATGTTCCATCATCCTTACAACAAAAAAAAAAAATTCTCTGTTGCTCCATTGGGTTCGTTGTAAAATATTTTCCAAAAAAAAAAATTAGTATTTTCAAGTGTTTGCTTTATTATAAAATTTAGTTAACTCTAAAAATGATTTCCGCTTACTGGAAAACCCTTTGTAAAATGTTTGTTAAGGGAGAAGTTTATTTGCATGCCACATGTCCCAACCTCTTTGGATTTCACTTACCTAATCACCAAAAAATACAAAAATACACTCTACAAATCATTTTGGTCCTCTACAAGTATCTTTTGACTTCACTACAAAATTGGGACAAAAATCCACAACCACATCATTTAGCCGAAAGCCAAAATGTCATCTTCCACCTCATTTTATCTCACCATTCGGCCAAGCCCAAAATCGGATCTTTAAGCCCAATTTATTTAAAAAGCCTACAGAAAATAACTATTAAGCCTATGGTTAAAGCCTATGACAAACTACTTTCACATCATTTCATTCAAAAGCCTATGACAAATTATTACAAAGCCCATGGCAAATCATCTTATCAAAGCTCATGGTAAAGCCCATAACAGTTATAATTATTTCATTATATATTCAAGGCCCCTGACAAGTATTCAAGTCTTACAAAGGCCCAATAAGCTAAATCAACATGTGTAACAAGGCCACTAACAGTTGGGTAAGAACTTCAACCAATGTGCCAAAGCTAATCCAAATAGCTAATAATTGAAGCCCATATATGTAACTAACTATAGCTAAGCAAATTCTCTTTTAGTCCAAACGTAACCAAATGATAACTAGACAAATCAACAAGTGCAACTAGGTTTTCAAATCAAGATCTGAGCTTGATACATGGCACACTAAATTTGAATCTCTCTCCCACCATTTGATACTGTTGACTTGGACAAGACTTATGAGTTATGTTGGCTTCTCAACCATGAAAAAAGCAAATATCTATCTCATTCAATTTTTTGGTCCAAGAGCAAGGAAGCCATGGCCAGAGCTTCAAGCTTATGCATTTCTTCATTACTAACTCAAATCTTTCACTAAAACAACATTGTAGAGTAGCCCAAGTCCTTTCCTATCTTTTTCTACTTACCCACTAAACACCCTACAATAAAAGGGTAGCTAAAACATCAATAATTACTCATATCGTCACCAACTCAAAAAATCCTGATATCTTAGCAACACACATCTTCCTAAAACCTAGAAATAGAGCGAAGAAACCTCATCTACTTACTACAATTTAAAACTAGCTCTAAACACATCACTCGTCTCATACATTCTCTCATATATTCATTCATACATTCACCCATCCTTGTAAAAAAATCTTCAAAAATGCTCTCACGTATTCATCTTTCATTACCATGTTCTAAGGAGGGATCTTGCTTAAGTCATTGTTGAAAATGGTTGTATATTCTCCCCCCCCCCCCTTTTCAACTACACCAAGTTTTCCTCTTTTACTTGTGATTATTATTGGACCATTATTCATGTTTTATTATTTTACGATTGAAGGATATGATGTCTTTATCATTATTGAGTTTATCTCTCAAATAGATTTATTAATAGAAGAAGAAATACAATGGTTGTCAAAATATGTTTTGATTCATTTATTACTAGCTCTTTTTTCTATAACTACTGTTGAGGTACAATTCTTTCACTCATGTCACATGCCCCAATCCTATTTAATCATATTTATTTATTTACCAAAATGCCACCCATAAATTATTTTGAGCCTCCATGAATATTTCTCATCCTATTGGCCCACAAATATTTCGTATCTCACTATCTAAATTGGGTCACGCTATAAATCATCACAAAAGCCTAAAAAACTCATATCCAATTTCATTATCATTATTTAGCTAAGCCCAAAACCGGTCCTACAACCCAATGCACACATCACATTCTCTTTAAAGCCCAAGACTACTTATACTTGGCAATATTTCAAAAGCCCATGATTCAAGTCCATGGCAAAGCAATTTTATCAATGGAATTCAAATCCATAATCAAAACCCATGATTCAAACCCTTGGCAATTTATTTATCAAAAGACCAATTCATGTTGGCAATATCAAAAGCCTAATTCTTATTGGCAATATTAAAAATCCAATTCACATTGGCAACATCAAAAGCCCAATTCTCATTAGCAACATTAAAAACCCAATTCTCATTGGCAATATTAAAAGCCCAATTTACATTGGCAATATCAAAAGCTCAATTCTCATTAGCAATATCAAAAGCCTAATTTACGTTGGCATTATTAAAAACTCAAGCTAGCTACTTGACAATATTTTATCAAAAGGTCAAGGTTATTAATACTTAGCAAAATACTATATAATAAGTATTTCACTTAAAAGTCTAATGATGAACAATGTTTTAAGTTCTTAAATCTATTACTGTAATATTACATGCCCATGGAATCTATGACAATTATCTATTCTCAAAACTCATAGCATTAATCTTATAAAAACTCATGGAAAGTTATGATTATATATCTTAAAACCATGACATTTATTTATTTCATATCATATTATAAACCCATGGAATTTATAAAATAAGAACTTATGGTCACTATTTATTTTATATCACAACATTCATAATGTTTATTTTCAAAACCCATGAATACATTTTATTTTTACTATCAACTAAAGCCCATGTGAAATAAAAATCCTTGGCAATATATGGTAGCTTTGTATATTTTGTATGGCTTACAATGAGAAAGCAAAAGGATATACCCAAGACAAGAGAACCACCAAGTTAGAGGCCCACCAAACAACTTAGCTCTCATGGCCAAGCCCAACATGAAGTCTTATCCAAAACAGCCCATTAGTACAAAATGACCCTGTTAGAGAACTCCATTCAGTTCTCTCTTCCACTAGAGAGTGCCTTAAGAAGTAACTAAGCTCCCAAACCAAATTAGGAGCTGACCATCTGTCCCATCAGCCTCGTTGCCACTACCATTGATGTGAACAGTACTCAAGGGCTGGGTTGACACCAAAAGCTAAAATGCAATGAATGCCATTCTTCCTCCCTAAGTTTCAGTTATTGTGGAGGAAGCCATGACCAAATTATCCAAACTTTAGCAAACTAGCTTCTAAAGTACTAAAAATGTCTAAAAACTAATTCATGAACCAAGCCCGTGAATTCCTCAAGGGGAAATATAGGAAAATGTGGTTTGGAAGGCATAAAAAGATCCCCAACAAAGCTCCATGAAGTAGGCTAAAAGCTTGACACCTGGCTTGAAGTGAGCTCCTACTCTTTGAAGCTCAAATCTTAGTTGTAGCAACCAAGTTCTAGCCCTATGTATGTCATGATCTTTGTTGCGACTTAAATAATGCTCCCAAGTACAAGATTGTCGCGATATAATAACTCGGTAAGTCTGAGATTGAATCCACAGGAAAAAAAGGAATTGATTAGCAAACTACAAGAGAATAAAACTAAAATAATAAATTTTAATTGAAGATATTTTTAATAGTTTAGTGAAAGTAATTTAAATTGCGTGAAAATAACAATATATTAAGGCGCTAAGGTTTAGGGATCCACACACAACACATCTATTGGTGGTCTTAACAATATTTATTTTATAACTCGACTAAAATTCATACGAAGGATGATCTTAGTCGGATGATTTAACAATAAAAACTCAAGAATTAATTGTCTAAGGTAGTTTCATGCAATTGATTGATTTTAGGCAAAACAAAACTAGTGAATTAGTTCGCAGGGAATACTAAGCATTTAATGTGCCTGGAGTACGATAAATCAAATGATTATACAGAACTAAACACTTTTTTAGATGATTAAAACAATAAAAAATATAGAAATATAAGCATTAAAACTAATAAATAATTGTTAATAACATACCAATGTTGGGTTTCACTCCTTGCCTTAGCAAGGCTTCCAACAAGCCATAACACAAATAGAACTCTAAAAACTATAAAGGAACTTTAAGAAAATATATATTATGTTCTACAGCAGCTCTCCCCCGAATGTTGCCCTAAAGAGCCTTCAGATAGGTCAAGGAATCCTATTACAAGTTGAATTCCCATTTAGAGAAAATCTCAGGTTTTTAAGCTTCATGTAACCGACATTTTTGGCCCATTTAATTTCAGAATTCAGACTTTTGGTAAACTACAAAGTTGTAGCCCTTTAAGTTAGCTTTCTAGCCCAACTTGAATCATCTTGATTGAACATCTGACCCGAAAGTTATGCTCTAAATACTAACTGGTAAACAAGCTGGAATCCTCATCCGAATTGGACTTAGATTAGGTGCAAATTTCCTTTGATTCCTTACTCTAATTGGACTTGAATTTAATTGAGTTGGCCTTTTTTGACTTCATCATGGCCCTTGTAAAATTAAAGTCCATTAGCTTTCTTCTTTGCACATATCCACTTATTTAATTTCATTATCCTACAAAAGACAAATTCACGCATTAAAATTCAATTAAGCACAAAATTAATTATTTAGCATTATTCCAAAATCAGTTATAAAATACATGAATTAACTCAAAATAAGTATGATAATGTTTTTCTAATAATGATATAAATATGCAAAATTAAGCTATTATCACACTCCCCAACCAGCTCATTGCTAGTCTCTAGCAATTTAAGCGACTTGAGACAAAGACACAAAATAACAAAAAATTATTAATCTAGTAGAAATAGTTAATCAAAGGTCAAAACACTAACAACCACCAAAGATATTCCACATGCCATCAATACTTAGTGTGTAAATAGTTTAGTCAACACAAACACAACCTTAGTCTTAAGAAAAAATATGGCTTGAATTTCTATCCAAAGTTATGCTTCAACTCAAATCTCATAGTTGTTAACACTCAACAAATAAAATCACTCCGAAAAGGGTGTAACACTCTCAAACATATGTGAACAGAATAATATAGAATAGAGACTAATATCTCACATATAAATAAGATGAAGAACGGTGAAGTAAAATAAAGGATATTTATAGTCTCATGAAAGAATGTCAAACACTAAGAATATTACACCACACACATTGATTACTCATGTCAAGATCCAAACCATACATTCCTTAAGATCAAATAGGACTTTCATTGGGACGTAATGTAGGGTAAATAGGTGGAATTTAGAACAAAGGGTATAGGTAAAAAGAAAAAGTGTTCCCAAGAATAATTAGAGAGACAACTTCTTTTAAATATATGCCAATTAATTTATTCTCTCAAGTTTCTTGAATATCACACTTTCACTTTTTTTCTTTTTTTCTTTAAAATTTCATCAACAAATTCATTCTCTATTTCTTCCTCTTTCACATTCCCCTTTTCTTTTCTTTTTTAACATATTTCCTTTTCTATTTATGACACTCTTGTTTTTTTGAGTGAGTCATCCTTTTCTTCCAACTATTTCACCTCAAATTTATCGTAATAAGACAATTTGTTTGCCTTCATTCTTGGAACACCTTAGGAAAGGGTTTGAGAAAGAATGGCTAAAATAATAGGTTCAAATGGGTGACTAGCGGTAATGTATCAAGAAAGAAAATAATAAAGGCTCAAAATTAACAAAGATGGCCTAAAACACTTGGGTTATAGTCTCTACATTTTATTTTCAAGATTTTCAAAGTCATTTCTATCTCTCAACCAAGAAACATGTTCATGTGGCTAAAGTGCATGTGCATACTAGTTGAGCATGAAAAACAGTGGAATTCTTTAGATAGAAGTAGCATAAAGAACTTTGACTTATAACTCTTGCAAAAGTAGCACTTCTTTTTTTCTTTTTCTTTTTTTGAAAATTGGACTACAAACAAAAACAAAAACAAAAATCACTAAAAACAACCCAAAAAAATTAACATAAAATAAAACTAAATGCAAATCATCTCAAGTTCCTCCCCCCAACCTAAAACTTACATTGTCCTCAATGACAATAAAGAAAAACAATATAGAGTAGAGACTACAGAGAGTGCGTTGAAGAGATGAACATAAATGAACAGGAAAAAACTTTAACACCTGCAAAAGGGGTTAGAAAAAAAAAACACAATCTAAACTACGACACAAATACTAATGCTAATTGCTTGGCAAGTCTTGATAAATGGGATATTCGAAATTAATGGATTCCTCCTCTTGTGAAAATTCTCAAGAAATGGCTTAAGACGTTGTCCATTTACCTTAAATATGTTATCATTCTTAGGATTTTCAATTTTTATGGCACCAAGGGGAAAATCATTTTTAACAATTAAAGGTCCAGTCCATCTAGATCTTAATTTTCCAGGGAACAAATGTAACCTAGAATTATACAAAAGAACTTTTTGAGATGGTTCAAAAGATTTTCTTACAATTTGTTTGTTATGAAAAACCTTCATTCTTTCTTTAAAAATCCTAGAATTCTCATATGCATCATGCCGAATTTCTTCCAACTCATTCAATTGCAATTTTCTCAATGAACTAGCCTTGTCTAAGTTAAAATTAAACATCTTTATTGCCCAATATGATTTATGTTCCAATTCCACAGGCAAGTGACAAGTTTTACCATAAACAATTCTATAGGGAGACATACTAAGAATATTTTTATAGACAGTGTGGTACGCCCAAAGTGCATCATTCAACCTTAAAGACCAATCTTTATGATTTGGGTTAACCATCTTTTCCAAAATTTGTTTAGTCTCCCTAGATGGTTTGTCATTGTCCTTTAAATAAATCCTATGAGTACAAACCAATGGACTAAGTCCTTTTATGCTAATGTTCCTTCCTATGACACCCTTATGTTTACTCAAAACATTTAATAACTTACATTCTTGCAAGGAGTCAAGTTTAGAAGATATTACCATAGGAAAAGTCTTATTGGTTCCTAGAAAAGCAAACTTGAGATCATTTGGCTAGGGCTTCAACTCTCATTTTGGTACTTGCTTACTAGATGGCAACAAATTTATCTCACAAGGTGGCAACTCCTATTTCAATTTCCAATTGCTTGCTTCCAATTCCTGTGCAGATTCCAAGAGACAATGAATGTATGCATTTTTGGAATTCTCATCAAAGTTAAAATCACATGAATTGACTAAACATTGACTAAACAAGTTTCTAATGTTTGGTCTTGAACAATTGTTTCAATCAAGTTAACTTCATGCACATCCTCTTCATCCTTAGTTTGCTTACAATTATTAAAAATATTAAGTTCAATGGTCATATTTCCAAAAGATAATTTTAAGACCCCACTTCTACAATTTATCAATGCATTAGAAGTTGTAAGAAATGGGTGTCCTAAAATCACAGATATTTGAGAATTAGCATTAGAAACAGGATGCATGTCCAAAATAATAAAGTCAACAGGAAAATAAAATTTGTCCACTTGAACCAAAACATCCTCAACAACACCCTTTGGAAAATTCACAGATCGATCGACAAGTTGGAAAATTATGGAAGTGGGTTTTAACTTGCCTAGACCTAATTGCTCGTGCACCGAATACGGCAAAAGATCCACACTTGCCCCAAGATAAAGCAAAGCTTTCTCTATTTTTGAATTACCAATCACACATGAAATAGTGGGACAACCTGGATCTTTAAACATTGGAGGTCTATTGTTTTAAATGATTGCACTAACTTGTTCGGTCAAAAATGCCTTCTTATTTACATTAAGCTTACGCTTAATAGTACACAAATCTTTGAAAAATTTAGCATATGATGGAATTTTCTTTATAGCATCCAAAAGAGGAATGTTCATTTTAACTTACTTAAGCACTTCAAGGATTTCAAAATTTTGATTCACTTTTTGAGGTCGAATCAACATTTGGGGAAAGGGAGTAGGGATAGGACATCTTTCAATTTCATTAGTTTTAGGCTTAAGGACTTCATCACTACTCTTTAATTTGGAAGACTCATCATGTGTATTGCTTTTAGGAATATCTTTTTCAATGATTTTTCCACTACGAAAAGTAGTTACAGATTTAACTTGACTCCTTTATTTTCAGAGGAACTACAATCACCAACACAAAATTGACCTTAGGGGTTTGGTTGTGGTTAAGAAAGAAACTTACCCTTTTCTATTGTGCTCATGGATGTGGTCAATTTAGTGAGAGTGCTCCTAATGTCATTTATGGCTTGTGAGGTCTGATTATTAATGGTGGATTGAGTTTGCATGAATTCTTGCAAGGTGTCCTCAAGACTCTTCTTTGGAGAGGGATTATAGGGAACAAAATTTGAAGAACCATACATAGGAGGTGCAACCACATTATCGTTCCTCCAACTAAAATTTAAGTGATTCCTCCACCCTGAATTGTATGTCTCTAAATAGGGAGAAGGGTATTGTTTTTTTCACCATGTTCATAGCATTTGCTTGATCATGCAACACCTCTTTAAAAGCTAGAATTGTAGGACATTCATTGGTAGGGTGTTCCATGGTCTCACAAATTCTACAAACCTCATCAATTTTAGACACAATATTGATTCCATTGCCCTACTTTAATTCCATGGCTTCAAGCTTCCTAGTTAGACTAGCCACCCTAGCACTAAGGTCATCATCTTCCCTAAATTGGTACTTACCACCCCCTAGAGGGGTTGATGGATGCCTTAGACCTATCTGAGGTATCAATGGTATCCCAAGATTGGGCATTCTCAACTAAGAGATCAAAATAATCAAAAGCCTCATCAGGATCTTTATTCAAAAATTCTCCATTGCACATCATCTCTACAAATTGGTGCATCTTTGGAGTTAAACCATAGAAAAAACTAATTATACGCCAAGTTCCATAGCCATGATGTGGACAAGCATTAAGCAAATCCTTAAATCTTTCCCAACATTGATAAAATGTCTCATTATCTTTGTGTGAAAAATTCATTATTTGTCTTTTAAGTGCATTAGTCCTATGAATTGGAAAAATTTTCTTTAAAAATATAGTTTGCATCTCTTGCCATGTACCAATTGACCTAGGTCTCAAAGAATTAAGCCAAGTTTTTGCCTTGTCTTTAAGAGAAAAAGGGAACAACTTCAACCTAATGGTCTCTTCATTACATGATCGGTTATGGGATGTAGAACATACCTCCTCAAATTCCTTAAAGTGTAGGTAAGGATTTTCAGAATCTAAGCCATGAAATTTAGGAAGTAATGAAATCACACGAGGCTTAAAATTAAAATTATTTGCATTAGTTGGAAAAATGATGCATGATGGTGCACTACTCCTAGTAGGTTGCAAATAATCCCAGAGAGTTCTAATGGGTTGGTGAGCATGGAAGTTTTCATTATTTAAATTATTCTCATCACCATAATTACTCTCTAGGTCTGCCATGATATCAAGTGTATCAAAATGTGTGAAAGAATCAGATAAATTGCCAAAAAAATTATTAGACTCATTTCTAACCAAACGATTATCACTATCACGACATCAAACACACATGCAATATTAAACCAAGAAAGAAAAAAGAAAAAAATAATAATAAAACAAAAACCTTTAACAATAAAGAGAAGTTAAAATAAACGAAAAACTCTAAAAGAAAGCTAAACTACTTAAAAAAGAAAAGAGTTGGAGAGATATTACCAAATATATGAAGAAATTTAATGCCGAAAACCTCTCCAAACAAATTGGAACACTTCTCTAATTGCCCAATTCCCCGGCAACGGCACTAAAAACTTGCTGCGACTTAAATAATGCTCCCAAGTGCAGGATTGTCGCGAAGTAATAACTTGGTAAGTCCAAGGTCGAATCCACAGGGAAAAGAGAATTGATTAGCAAACCACAAAAGAATAAAACTAAAATAATAAAGTTTAATTGAAGAGATTTTTAATAGTTTATTAAGTCATTTAAATTGATTGAAAATAACAATATATTAAGACGCTATGGTTTAGAGATCCACACACAACACATCTATTGGTCTTAACAATATTTATTTTATAACTTGACTAAAATTCATACGAAGGATGATCTTAGTCGGATGATTTAACAATAAAAACTCAAGAATTAATTGTCTAAGGTAGTTTCATGCAATTGATTGGTTTTAGGCAAAACAAAACTAGTGAATTAATTCGCGAGGAATACTAAGCATTTAACGTGCCCAGAGTCTACAATAAATCAAAGGATTATACAATTATAAACACTTTTCCAGATGAGTAAAACAATCAAAAGCATAGAAATATAAGCATTAAAATCAATAAATAATTGTTAAGAACATACTAATAAACGGTTGGGTTTCACCCCTTGCCTTAGCAAAGCTTCTAGCAAGCCATAACACAAATAGAACTCTAACAAATGTAAAGAAAATTTAAGAAAACCTAAATTATGTTCTACAGTAGCTCTCCCCCGAATTTTGCCTTAAAAAGCCTTTAAATTGGTCAAGGAATCTTATTACAAGTTGAATTCCTGTTTAGAGAAAATTCTAAGTTTTTAGGCTTCACTTAATCGACGTTTTCGGTCCATTTAACTTCAGAATTAGGACTTTTGGTAAACTACAAAGTTGTAACCCTTTAAGTTAGCTTTCCAGCCCAACTTGAATCATCTTTGACCCGAAAGTTATGCTCCAAATACTAATTGGTGTGCAAGTTGGAATCCTAATCCGAATTGGACTTGGATTAGGTGCAAATATCCTTTGATTCCTTGCTCCAATTGGATTTGAATTTAATTGGGTTGGCCTTCTTTGACTTTATCATGACCCATGCAAAATTAAAGTCCATTAGCTTTCTTCTTTGCACAAATCCACTTATTTAATTTCATTATCCTACAAAAAACAAATTTACACATTAAAATTCAAGTAAGCACAAAATTGATTATTTAGCATTATTCCAAAATCAACTATAAAATGTATGAATTAACTCAAAATAAGTATGATAATGCTTTTCTAATAATGATATAAATATGCAAAATTAAGCTATTATCAATCTTATTGGCTGAAATCAATCTTCAAATCTCAGCACTTAATGACATTACTCAAAAAAGATAAAATACTCAAAAGCAAATCACACAATTTTTGGCCAAATTCTAGGTTAGATATTTTGAATTTTAGCTCCATCTGATATTACCCAAAGGAGACAAGGTCTCAAAAAGGAGTTCATACCACTTTGGCTAAATCTCATGATGGATATTCTGAAAATTATTTTGGTAATCAAGCCCAACGTTTTTGGCATTTGTTGATTGCTCCCTAAGCTTTACTATCAAATGAAAGCACCATCCACTCATCAAGGGACACAAAATCCTCTCAAAGTCTCCATCAATCTTGTTATTTTTAGCCCTTAATTCAGAAATAAGTTCATTTTTTAGTTCATAAAGGCCCATACTCATCAACTCACAAACATTCCTTCTATTTTCTAACAAAACCCTGCTCCATAAAGGTCTCATGATTAGCTACAATTAGTCTCTCACCACCATGGCCAAAAATAGCCAAGTTCCTTTACCATTTTATTCCTACGTCACCATATATCTACTCACCCACTCATATAAGAATAGCTTCCATCATTTACGATACATCCTTCCACATATTCCATCATGGGCATAAGAACCTTGGTTAAATATTTGCTATACTAAGCTGGGGGTCTTTCTCTCCCTTCATTCCATCCTAATTTTCAGCTTTTACTTGTAATTATGAAGTTTTTAATCCTTGTTTATTGCTATTATAATGAAGGTCATAATGTCTTTGATACTATGGAAGTTTTCCCTCATGTTGACTTAATAATAATGAGGAAAATATATAATTTTTATCATGTAAATACATTTATTAACTAATTAGATGTTACCACTGGAGGTCTGTCATATTCACTGTTGAACCATTTTCCTCTTATGTACTTATTACAATGGGCATACTTTTAAATTAATCGACTATGGAGGAATGCATAATTTTTACTATGCAAATATATTTATTAATTTTCCAAAAATCTATTGCTAGATGTTTCTCTTGTTTACCACTGAACTATTATTTAAGCACTTAATCGTGGTGGGTCATTCTTTGTACTATCTTATCTTTGTAAGAGGTATTTTTGGGGCCTTACTATAATTTTTGTTGGATGCAACCCGGACCTTAAGCAATATTGGGCCTTCTCGCTTCACCAATAGCCTTTGGGCCATATTCCAAGCCCAAAGTCAAGTCTCGATCTTGGCTTTCCAAATATCATATTGGCAACAACAAAAATTGCCCCTTGACAACTACTCGTTGGATTTTTATCATATTTTACTGCTAGATTATTATTAAACATCCATTTGTAGTGGAACCTCTCTTGGGCAGAATTGGATCTATTAGATTACATCAATAGTCGTTGGGTTTCCTCTCTGGCCCAACATTTTAGGCTATCTTCCTAAAATCATCCTTGCAACAAAAACCCCCCCAACAATGTTTTACCAACAAAATTTTGGTAAAACGTATTACAATTTGGGGAGCTCACACGACCCTCTTTCCTAATCTATGTAAAACTCATTTTACACCCCAACTTGTTTGTAACTCACAGAGATGGTTGTTAGCGGTGGTTGGCAATGAATTGCAGTTGGGAGACTTGAAATCAAGGTGATGATTCAAGATTGAGAGGCACAATTTGGTGGCTGAAGGTGGAAATTAGGCGGTTGGGGGTGTTGATCCAGTGTCTAAGGCGCTAATTTGGTGGTTTGGGGCTTAAATCAGGTATTAAGGGCATTGATCCATCAAGGTTGTGCTGATCTGGTGCTTGAGGGTGTGAATTGGGTCAAGTTTAGTGTTGATCCATCAGTTTTTGCTTGGAAAATTTGATGGTTTGAGCTTAGATATTTTAGATCACATCAAACATTTGAAAATATCTTAATAATGAAACAAACAGAGTATAAAGCTCTTTGAGTTTTATGAAATAAATTAAGAGACTCTTTATTGAGTTAGGCATTGGAAACTCCCTTTTTGGTTAGCCTTCAACAATTTCTTAAGTTTTCTTTTTCCTCAGGGAAGAAAGGAGAAAAAAAAAAAAGAGAAGATAAGTGCATACCTTATTATTAACTTATAATAGAAAATTTTAAAAATAACCAAAAAGGAAAAACAACTTACACTTGACTTTTCAAATGAGACCAATATTGGATTTTGAGTCATAACTGTGGGAAAAGGGAATAATATGTAATTTAAATACAACAAAACTAGCTAGGTAAGAATATAATTGGTGGGGGTAAGGGGAGAGAAGTTTAGGGTAAAGGAATAACAAATTAAATGGTCCCTTAAAAGCTTTTAACTCCCCGTGTTTAGGGGTGTGTAGCCAACCCGCCGACCTGCCAAAATCGGCCCAACCTAACCCAACCCAACTTGCTAGGTTGGGTTGGGTAATAATTTTTTTTTTTTATAGTGGGTTAGATTGAGTTCAGGTCATAAAATTCCAAACCTGCCAAACCCGACCCAACCTACCCATATATTTAAAATATATTATTATATAATTAAAAAACTTTTTTAAATAACCAGCTTTTCCTCCTATCCTATATAAAAGCCAATATTAATGTATATTAGTTCATATATTAATGTATAATTGAGTTTATCAACTCAAGTGGCAGGTGTGATATTTTTTTTTGCTCAATTTAATAATAATAGTTATAAAAAACTTGTCCAACTCATGGATTCAACCCGACTCATGTGGGTTGGGTTAGACTTATGTGATAGGTTGGATTAAGTTGAAATTTTTTAACCCACCATAATGGGTTGAGTTGGGTTGGATTGGGTTAAGGAAATTTTTGGACCAACCCGACTACTTATGTTTTTTTTTTTTCCGATAGGCGACTACCTATGTTGATTAGACATGAGGACACGCGCGCTGGAATGCGCTTAAAATAAGCATTTTTTTAATACTATTTAATTAAAAAAATAATAGCCGGCTGAAATGGCTTATTTTGCTTGGATGAGCACAGCCAAAAAAGAAAAAAGAAAAAAGAAAAAAGAAAAAAGAGATTATTAACAACAAAGGCTTCTTCTTCGACTATTCTTTCTTTCTCTCTCTAAAAGTCAGGTCAGGTCAGGTCAGAGAATTTGTTTTTGTTTTTTTTTTTGTTAGAGAGAGAAAAAAGAAAAATCCACTACAGACGCAGAAACGAATCGTCTAAGGAATCAAATCATAATCAAACACCTATACATAAACACATAAATATTAAAAAACCTCTCTCTCTCTCCTTCTGACTCTTTGAGTTTGGTTCTGTCTCTCTGAATTTTTTTTTTTGTTTTGTTTTGTTAATATTTTCTGACCTAGATCTTGAATACCCATTTGGTCAAAGGCTTCAGCTTCCAGATCCCTCACAGATTTGCGTCAATTAGGTATCTCTCTCGGCTCATTTCTATTCATCATTTCTGACAATTTTTCTCTGTTATGTTATTGTTTACAAGTGTGTTTCTTAATATATTTTTTTTACGTGTTTTCTCAGCAACCAAACGGGGAATAGTGGGAAATTCTTGTTGGGGGGGTTGACTAAAGTTTTCGATAGAGTGTGCATTTGGGACATGGAGTTTTCATTTTTTGGGGCTTTGAGCAAGTCTTAGTTTTTTTTTTGGGGGGGGAGGTGGGTAGGTTGAAAGTTGAAACTGTGGTGGGCGCTGGATTTTGGGTTTGACTTTTTAAACGCCTTTGTTGGAATTTTATGGTTTATATATACTTGAAGAAATGGGAATTTTCTGTATTGGTTGGTTTAATTAGTTATTGAATTCAAAGGGTTTGCTTATCAAACTCGTTGAATTCAATGGGATTGATAATTATTGATGTTTAATTGTATGCTCTTTTGCTCTGTTTGATTGGTGAGAAAGAAAATACTTTAGGTAATGTCCAGCTGAGTCTTTATTCAGAAAGTTAAATCTATAACTGGTATATGTATAAACTGGATGTTTATAATCTTTGACCATTTGATTTTGTTGTTGTTTTTCTTTCAAAATTTCAGGGTTGGGGGGCTTGATCAAACTACTCTCTCTCTCTCTCTCTCTCTCTGTGTGTGTTTCTGTTTCTATCTCCTTATTATTTGGGGTTAATTAGGTGAGAGGAAAGGGTTTTCTGGTGGATGGGGAGGACAAAGGACGAGGGAGAGATCATTTGGAGATGAAGATTTGATTGATGAGTTTATTGTAAATGAAGACCGGTCAGGCGTGGCGTGTTGGCATGGCTGATATGCAGATATTGTCGGGGCCTCGCCACCGCCCTCCTTTAAGGCGGCCCATGTGGATCATAATCTTGGTTTTGTTGGTCACATTGTTTCTGATTTGTGCATATATGTATCCACCCCAAAGCAGTGCAGCATGTTATGTATTTTCTTCTCGGGGATGCATTTCAATTACTGATTGGCTTCCACCTGCACCTGCACGGGAATTTACGGATGAAGAACTTGCATCTCATGTTGTGATTAAAGATATCCTGAATTCACATCCTATTCTGTCTCACAAGTCTAAAATTGCCTTCATGTTCTTGACTCCCGGTTCTTTACCATTTGAGAAACTGTGGGAGAAGTTTTTCCATGTAAGTACGGCACAAGGACAAATTTTTCCTACATCTGGGTTCTGCAAGAATTTCCACCAACCCATTTTGTGGCATTTCAAATGACCATTGGCATGTATTTTATTTAGATGAACAAGTCTCATTACTTTCAAATAGGTCTTGTGACTTAAAACTACACATGGATTGTCATTTAAATCACCATGTAGTGGGTAGGAAGAACTTTCCAGGAAAATTCTGTCAACGAAATAGATTCTAAGACTAGTAATAAATGTGCAACCTGTTATTGTTTGATCCTGTTTACCATCATTTTTATTGATAAAGCCTGTTTTATTGTTGGTAAATTCATATATTTAGCTGAAGCTTTTCCATCATTTTTGGCAGGGTCATGAAGGAAAATTCTCTGTTTATGTGCATGCATCTAAGGAAAAACCAGTACATGTGAGCCGTTATTTTGTTAATCGGGACATACGCAGTGATCAGGTTCACAAATTTAATTTCAAAGTGTACTCTTGGTTTATGTTTCTTCATGCTTAGATTATACATTGAAATGGGTATTTTTCAGGAAAAAAAAAAACTATGATCAAACTGTTTGCTGCACTCATTGTACAGTTTATTTTATTTTATTTTTAAAATCAGCATTTCTGTTTTTGGTAGATATTAATTCGCAGTGTGAAAAATAGAAATTATTGCTCCATCAGGAAAAAAAAAAAAACAGCTTCATTTGCTTAAAATGTGGGCATAATCTCAGAACTCTCCTTTGTTTTTGTTTTTTTGTTTTTTTGTTTTTTTTTTGATAAGTAATAAAAGTTTTGTTGAAGATGAAAAATACTTAATGTTCATGGTGATGAATACAAATTTAACTTAAAAAATTACAAAAAGATCAAATAGAAGATGTAAAAGAGTTTTGGAACTCAAACATGGTAAAACCTCATGCCCAAGACCAATCAAACAAAGTACAAATCAACAAAGATTTCAATTGCTCAAGAGGTCTGTCAACATCCCAAAACATACTACTATCCCATGCCTTCCACATAGCCACATCAAGTGTGCTGGCACCAGATTCCATACACTTGAGGAATGTTTCACAAACCAATTCTCCATACAAATAGAAGAGTTTCTACAGTCAATGACATCTCTCACTGAATCCCAAACATCCTAAACACTTCACTCCACAAAGCATAAGCAACATTGGAATGGAGTAAAAGATGGTGCACCATGCACCTTTTTCCCACTACACTGACATACCAACTTACTAATTATAAACCCCTCTTGATAAGGTTATCAATAGGCATGAATTATATGTGTACAGCTGTCCGATGAAGATGTGCCACTGCTCGAATGGATTGATTAATAAAATTTTGGTTTAGTTCTCCAATTATTAATTTTAGCTGGGCTGGGCATGGTTCCTTTATCCCTTTATTGGAAACTTATCTATTGGAGGTAATATGATTAAAATTTGATATACTAACTACTAAGACTGTTCTGAGCTATGATTCACAAATATAGATATAGGAAATGAGTAAGATAATATATATAGATTGATAAGGAAAATCCTAAGTATGACAAAGAAGAAGATATGACCAAGAAATTACTTACATGTCAAGGACTAGCCAAAAAGTTACATATGAATCCATAGGGTTTTGAACTCGTCTTCTGCATCTATTCCATTATAATGGGAGGAGGAAAGTGCTTATTGGCATCTGTTGTTTTGGCATAACTAATCGGAAAGAATTAATTCTAAAAATTCTAGTAAAATTTACTTTTCAAAATTGATGACAATGATGCCATTTAAGAAAAATATATACATCTATTGGCCAGTCTTTTAACCAGATGGAATCTCGTCTGATGTAAACAAGGGCTGGCGGATTAACCAATTAAGTCTTGGGTTTAATCCTGTATTATGTAATTTGTGTTTGCCTACCTTACTCAGTCCTTAACCCAATGGAAAATGTTTCAAACACTTGACTCTTTGTGGGGGAAAATGTTTGTTGCTTTTGGTTTATGACCACTTGGGTAGACATGGTTTAGTTTTTTTGCAGTATAGATTAACGTAACCTTTTTTCAGTCGTTTCAAGAAGTTTAAGTTGTGCACTTAAATGTTCAAATCTGCTGATATGAAGGTTAAAGCAACAATTACCTCTATTGTGATTTGTAAGAAAAGAAGGGTAACACTCATGACATGATCTGTAGATAAGTTATCAATTTTCTCCCCTCTTCCTCCCAAATATATCTATTAAATTCTATCAAATCCATAATTGTTTGTTGAAGTCTTGATGTGCTGCTTTGGTAGATAATTCTTTTTTTAAATGTTAGTTGTTTATAAAGATCATATATTGTTTTGGCAGTACTTGTTGTTATGATATTAGTTTGTTCTTATTATATTATTATTATTTGAGAAGTAATTATCTTTGTTGATGAAGAGCCACTATCTCACATACAAAGGATATACAAGCTGTAGTCCTAAAGAATTACAAAGAACAACAGTTACAATTGTAAAGAAAGAGAATAAATGTTACTAATTTGTAGTTATTATTGTTGTTTAATGTGATAGAGATTGATGAGCATTTAAATTAATAAAATTAGTTGGTTTATCATGTTTGCAGGTCATATGGGGGAAAATTTCGATGGTTGATGCAGAGAGGCGATTGTTGGCATATGCTCTCCAAGATCCTGATAACCAGCATTTTGTTTTACTTTCTGATAGGTGATGAGCTTTTATAGTTATGTGGAATTACTTTTTGCCAACTAATTTTAATTGATTTTGCTATTATCAATTCTGCTTAAGCATTTCTGGCATTGCAGTTGTGTACCATTACACCGTTTTGAGTATATATACGACTATCTGATGCATACAAATATCAGCTTTGTTGACTGGTAAGTGAACCCTTTCTGTATAACGGCCTATTATAAGGATGCCTTGTCTGTTGTTGATGCACTCCTTCCTTCCCCGCCCCTTTTTAATTTTGTTGTATATTTTTCCTTCAGCTTTCAGGATCCTGGTCCACATGGAAATGGAAGGTACTCAGAACACATGTTACCTGAAATTGAGAAGAAAGACTTTAGAAAGGGTGCACAGGTATACATTCAACTAAGATGATAATGAGGCTGGGGATGTAGTTGGCAAAACATGAAATACTTGATGTGCATTGCTGTTGTTAGGATAGTTATTTGGACAAAACATGTGGCTAATGTAGCCCTTTTCCAGATGGGATATCAAAAAAAAAAAAAAAATTGATTGAATAAACAGTGTCCTCCATCTTTCCATGACCTTTGTAGTTTGTTATTTAAATATATTACCAGTTGGGAGAAATACTATATCTTATAATTAGGACCTTATTAATACTTTTACCGGTACTTTTGGCACAATAATCTCAGTATCAAATGTCATCCAATCTCTGTTGTCCATTTTGTATACATTCTGGTGTATGAAGTCAAACCAAAGTCTATAGGTTATAAGAGGGATGCATTTTTTTTCATCCTGCTGTAAGAGCTTTGCTCTTTTTTACCCCACATATATAGGACAGGGTTGGTGGTGATGAGTTCTTGGCTTAGATATACTAATATGCTAGAATCTGAACTTCTATTGGTATCTTAATATATGTAACCATTAATACTTTAATTTCTGTTCAGTGGTTCTCAATGAAGCGGCAGCATGCTGTGATAGTTGTGGCTGACAATCTTTACTACTCTAAATTCCGTGATTACTGCAAGGTGATTTTGAATTGCATCTTCAATCTTTGTGGTTTCTCAAAATAGTAACGTGTGTCTGGGTGTGTGTGTGTATATATATATATTGGACAAAGTTTGGCAACAAATTTGGTTGTAGCCTAAAGCTACAACTCTACTTAATATCTTTTTATTAAATGTGAATTTAAAAAAATCCACCATTAGATCACTTTTTCTTTTTATATCCTTCATGCTTGCGCAATTTCTAGCAGATTAAAGATCAATAACTATGTCATAAATCAAATGTTTTAATTTTAAGCTTTTGTGGTCTTAAATTTTGCATAAAAAAATAAGTTCATGAATCAAATAGTAAATAATATCCGATTGGCACAAAATTTGACATGTGTGTTGAGAACATAAAGAACAATCAATTCAACAGTTAGATTTTCAAAATATATAGTCATATTAATTTTTTTAGTGGGAGTTTTAATCTTAGGCTATAACCAAGTTTGTAGCCAAACTTTGTTTATATATATTTATATGTTGTGCAATATTTTCTTCCTCGATACTTCTTATGAATGTTCTCCGAGATGCTAATTAAAAAAAGATGCTTGTTCATATTGTACCATTGATTTCCAGTTGTTTCTTATGCAAATTTAGATGGTAACATGTGGAATTTTGATGCTCTGTTGATTTCAAGATCATCATCATCATTGTTGTGTAATCTTCTTTCCCTCCCTTAGGTACTTTTATATATTTTTAGGCACTTCATGAAGATCCTATGCATTTATGGTTTGGAAAGTTATTGCTTGGTACTTTTATTTATTCCTTGGTTGCATGGATTATTTGCATGGCAGAAGATTTTATAAGGCATATGCAATAAATGTGTTTTGCACCATTACTCAATATATACTGAAGTTGTATAGTTTCATTTCATATAAGTGTGTTTGGTAAGGGGGAAAAGTGTGGGGGGGGGGGGGGAGGGGGGAAAATGGAAGATGGATTGCTACTTTCTCTTGTTTGGTTGAGTTGAAAAGTGGTAGGAAGCAGTAGGAGTGATGGGTATTCTCCATCAAGGCCCATCATGTTCAATCTTCTCAAAATGGGAGGGAAAAAAGACAAAAATATAATGTATGGATGATTTGACAGTAATCAACAGAAGGATGTAAAAGAAAATTTAAAAGAAGATGCTTAGTGGACTATCACTTTATTTCCTCACTGTTCTATCCTTCTAATTAAACAAAACCTTTAAGTCTCAAACTCATGAACTCACCCTATTTACTTGGCCCTCAAGTTTGTGCCTGTTCTCTTCCATTATTCATGTACTTGCATTATTGGAGTAGTTTTGGGACAGCACTGACTTATCTCATTGATAAATGGATGCTGCTTTTGAGGATGTATCAATTGTGTTTTTCTCCTTTGATTGTACTAGGACACCAGAATGTGCACATAATAGAAGTTGATGGACCATTGAGCTTGATTACCTAAACTTTTTGTACCTATGTTGTCAGTGTTCCTACTTTGAAGCTTGATATGTTAGCCTTTGGTTTGATTGGTGAACCTAGAACATTATTTGTTGCTCTTGAATTGCGAAGTAAGCCGGGAGATTGAATATTTCTATAAATTTGTAATGCATTCTGAGACATAGACCTGATTTGTGCTGTGAATCTTATCACTATGATACTCGTATATATATTAGGAAATTTGGTTTTGCATTAGATGGTTATGAGTTCCAAGGCAGGTTATGTGAGAATATGGTTTTGTAATATTTCTTGTTTTATTTTTTCTTCATGATTGTACACTAGGACCTGCATTTGGTTTTTTTGCTGATTGGGCTTGGTTTTGGTCATTGCATTGACTTGTAATAAGTTGCGAGGTACCACATTCCCCCTGCCCTTTTTGTTTCTAACTCCTTGGCAAGATGTATTTCTCTAAGCAATTACACTTTGATAAGTGGGTTGCTAAGTTTACTTTCAAAAAATAGTTGGTTGCTAAATTCATTAAATATGGGAAACACTGTAAAGATATGTTTGTGGGATCTTTGAAACTATGAAATTTTGTAGATGTGGTTGAAGGCACCAATAGGCATTAATGTGGATGTTCTTGGATATTACAGCCAGGTTTGGAGGGGCGCAATTGCATAGCTGATGAACATTACCTGCCGACCTTTTTCCATGTAAGAATTTCTGTTAGCATTGCATTTTCAGCTTTTAATTATTTTCAGCACATCTGATGAATCTTCCAAATGTATTTTCAGATGACCGATCCTGGTGGAATTGCTAACTGGTCGGTTACACATGTTGATTGGTCTGAGAGAAAGTGGCATCCAAAATTATATAGAGCTCAGGATATTACCGAAGAGGTTCGGATGAATATTACGGTATGTTTCCGCTTGATTTGTAAAATATTTCAGACAAAACAGCCCAGCATGTGAACACTATCACAAATGTTTAACGTTATGGCCTTTTATATTTAAAATTGAGCTCATCTCCATTGCAGTCCTCCTTCATTCATCCTGCTACCTATAATTATGTGACATTTTCATGTGGGACACCACGAGTAGGAAAAAAGAGAGGATGAATTTTTAGTGACTGACTGCTGTTGCTCTTAAATTAAAGATAACAGTGCCCATCTGAGTGATGAAAAACCGGTGACCTTATCAAATTGGTATATATGTATTACTGGGGGTGGCCTTTTTTGGGTTGCATGGTGGGCGTTTGGTTGTTCTGCCACCAATGATAGTATCCTTGTTTTGTTGCCATATTTAATTGAAGATATCATAAAACCCCAAGGGGTAGCACAATTGGTTGGAGACCTCATCTATGAAGCACGGGTGCGTTTCCGGATTTGGGTGCGGGTGTAGGACTTGGCAATTTTTGAGAAAGAAGGGTGCGGGTGCGGCGATTAAAAAATTGTTAAAAATATTTTTATTCATATTTTCTATATATTGCTTATCATACTTTTTCATATGATTGTAAATATATACCAATTTAAGAGTAATAGTAGATAATAACTAAAAGATTATGTTCTTAAATTAGAAAAAAAAAAAAAAAATATATATATATATATATTATTCTCTCTTTAGTCATTCCACTCTAAAACTGCCCCCACCTACCAATTCTCTTATGTATTTCTCTATCTTCTCTTTCTTATTGATTTCCTTGTCTTCCTTTTTCTCTTTAAGTCCTATCTCTAACAAATCCCAATATTCCCACATCCCAATTCCCAAATCCCATCCCAGCCGTGTATTCAAAAGTTTCTTTGAAGTTCCCTTCTTTTTAGCTTTTAGGACTTTAGTTCTTTAAACAGTGTAGACTCTCTTCTTCCTGATGGTAGTCTGCTACTGGTCTCTATCTCCCTCTCCTCTCCCGTTATAGTCAGCTCCAAAGAGTGCCTCTACTTGTGCTGCAGAATTCTCTTCAAGAAATGCTTGAGCTAATCTCTTTTCCAGAAACTTTCAGAGACAAGGATAAAGCTAAAGGAGAGACAGTGGATTTGAGTTTAGAGTTTAGACCCAGCTGAAGGAGAAACAGTGTGGCTTTGAGTTTAGACCCAACAAGAAGATGAAATAGGTAGGTTCAGAAAGGGAAAAGGAAGCGAATAGCGGCCAGTTTCAGCCAATTTCAGACGGTTTCGGCCCGAATCGGCACGAATCGAAAAAAAAAAAAATGGTGAATTGGCGTGTAGGAGAGTCGCCGCAAGCACCGCGTGCAGCGGCTGTGGACCTTATTAAGTAGAGGTCACTAGTTTGAATATCCCCCTAACCCTTCCCTTGAGGCCAAACTTGTCCCAAAAAAAAAAGTTTGAACATATCATATTACAAGTTGTAGCTATTTCAATTAAATGTCATGAATTTTGATGGACAGCAGAATCGGTTGGAGACCACCTCATGATGTAGAGGTCACTAGTTTGAATATCCCCTAACCCTTCCCTCCAAACTTGTAAAAAAAAAAAAAAAAAAAGTTTGAACGTATAGTGCAAATTGTAGCTATTTCAATTAAATGTCTTGGATTTTGATGGATACTTTGATGTTGTATTTGCAGTCAATTGATGTGAGTGTGCATGTAACCAGTGATGAGAAGGTATGCTTTCCATAATGCTTCATTATTCAATCTTTCACGAGCAGATGGGTTTTGGCAATATCTAAAACAATCCTTTATTGGGCAATATCTACAGAGAGAAGTGCAGATGTGGCCTTGCTTATGGAATGGTATACAGCGGCCGTGTTACCTATTTGCCAGGAAATTCTCCCCAGATGCTCTGGACAACTTGTTGCATCTTTTCTCAAATTACACGACAGTTTGAGCAAGATACAACAATTTGAGCAAGATATTTTTGACTCTTAAAATTCTTTGGTCAAATCAATTGTTGCATTTGACCCTTTCGCTCAATCTTTGGTTTCCCATATAGCTTATGAAGTTGTAAATTGTCGCATTATTAGGCTTGAATGAGCCCAAACCACAATTCTTGAGTGCAAGGGCAACTGGCTTAGCAATTAGGGTGACGTAGTAGAGCAGGAGGCTAAGAGGTTGTAAGTGTCATTTCATTGGGGATGGGTGAATTGTTGTCTATTTTTTCCCCTATAATTTGGGCTATCAATGTTGATCTACTTATGCAGCAGAAAATTTTGGGGGAATATTTCTGTGCATTTTTTTTTTTTTAAATTTTAATCGTTAATTTTTGTAAAAGATGATTACAAGTTGAAGTTCTGAATACAAAACATATTGATAGAGCTCTGAAATTCATCCTTCATTCAAGTTAAACAGAGGAAACAGTAATTACGCGAGTAGAACTACTTTTAAATATTAGTATATGCTAATCAAGACGTGCCCGCATGTTAGTAGAAAATAAAAGTTTATATGATATGCCTACATACTGAATATTATTAAATTAAATGACGGTAGCATTAATTTGAATTTAGTTAAAAAGTTTGTATGTTGTCTTATTATTTTTTTCTTTTTTTTTTGAATCCGTATCTACCCTTTTTTTTTTTTTTTTTTTTTTTTTTCTATTTTAAGAAAGAGAAATTTTTTTTGAAGAATTTTGATAGTCCGAAATTCCAGGATATGGGTATGAATGATAGAACATAAACCATGGACAGATTTTTGAGCTACTGTATTTCTTTTTTCCCCAGTTCTTATTGGTAAGAAGATACAGGCCCAACCTAATGATCTTTTTGGTTTGCTGGAACATAATATTTCAGTGTAACAATAACGTACAATTTTAGTATAATTGCTAATATATATCTTTTGCTTTTTTAAATTCATACTTAGGTGCATCAATTATGGATGTTATGTTATATAAAATACTGGATGTTTAAGTAAAGTGAGCTTAAGAAAATATTTTCCCAATGAAAATTATCTATAAGACTTCATATATTTTTGTATCATATCAAATTATCAAAACAAAATCAAATAATACGCATTCTTAACTTAATCATTACATAACAAAAGGTCATTAATTTAGGATGAATCAAAAGCTACCCTTTCAAATTTCAAATTATGAAGCAAAAAGATGTTGAATCAAACCAATAGCTCAAATTGCTCAATTTTTAATAGCAGTAGTGCCAAACAAATAACCAGACTCAAATTTCATATTCCAAGAATGAAATAAACGAGAATAAAAAAAAATTATTAAAAAAATCAAAATGTTTCTTCATGTATTGGTCGAAATCACCATATTGGTCAAAATTTAACAAAATATTTCAAAACGGATTATTTGAATTCCCTTGAATATGTTTGAATGTTTTTATGTGTTCTTCACATGATCTTGGTTGTTCATCACATGTTCATGTATAACACTAGTTTTAATCTTAAATCCACATTAAAAATATGAAAAACATATTTGTTTCATAATTCTTTCAAATCCTTGAATCTAGGATATCACCATCCACACACATTCACTAGAATTTAATTTTCAATCCAAATGCAATGCTTAATAAATTGAATTAGAGTTTATCACATGCACACACTTTAAATTCAACATGTAAATTGATTGACATATTGGATGATATGATATGAATGTTGGCCACCATAGTCTAGAAGACTGGTTTCACCGAGTAAGGTGGGTGCCTAACACCTTCCCACCTTGTAACATAGCCTCCAAGCTTAGATCAAAGGTTAATAGATCAATACTTATACTTGTAATTTTTAATTTCTAGATTGTAATTAGGAAACGAAGCCATATACTTTATCTTAAATTGTATTTAGGACCAAAGCCATGCAATTTCCTATGATCAATGAAGAATTTTTCAATTTTGGTTTTCTTATTTATTCCAATAATTAAATAAGTAGTGACTCCATTGTAAAACCCTTAATTTAAAAGGGAAAATATAATTAGTTGAACCTCCATTTTGAGAGATAATAACTCGATTCCACCCATTCACGTGGATTTGGCCCAACATCCAAAAAATAGACTGAGGGCATGGTCTCTCACAAACTATATTTACAATATGCAATATTTTACCACTCAAAATTACCACAATTTATATACCAAGTTCTTGTCACTTTGTGGGTTATGACTAAAATCTTGTATACCTATTGAATATCGAAAAAAAAAAAATTGTATACCTATTCTTTTATAATACCCGTTACTTTCTTTTAGGTTGTTTCGAATTCAATATTTGGGTAATACACGCATTGGTGGCAATCTTTCATTTTGCTTGCTGCTAGCAAAAAGAAAAAATCTAAATGGACAGTGACTTGCTTCTTTAATTAGTTTGGTTTGTGGTTTATGATATTTACTTGTGTTACATTAAGTCTTGTAATTATGTTTGACTTTTGTAATTATGTGATATTTTGTCACAGAATTATAAAGGGGGAGATTAAGGGGTTGTTTGGATTTTCAGTTTTCATCACCCACAATTATGTTTCCATTACTCATAACTCAAAATATGTGGGTCCCATGGCTGAATGGTTTGTTTGGGGATGTTTTCAGTTTTTGTTTCCATCACTCAATTTTTTGATTTTTGAATGAAGAGTTATGGAAACTGAAAACACATTTTAGGTGTTTTTGAGTTATGGTAACAGAGTTACGATGACATTTTAGTAAATAAACAGACATAGCTGGGACCCACGGTCAGAGAAAAGTCACAACAAGCACACCTTTTGATGGCAGATGCAACGGCTCTCTCTCTCTCTCTCTCTCAACCAGATCACTCCTCCATCTTCATACCACCACAAGTCCTTAGAAGCCTCTGCCTTGCCCACACCTCCTCATGCACGTAGTCACCGATCGAAGCTCAGCCAACCTGCGCTACCCCAACCTTAGAAATGCAGTTCTTCACGCACCGTTGCATCGATCTTCCCCACCAACCTCTTTCTCAGTTTTTTCACCAATTCGAAGGTATTTTATACATTTGAGCTATTTTATACATTTGATTTTTTTGGCAATAGGGTGGTATTTTGCATCTCTTAGATCTATTTCAACCTGTGGTGATTGATTGTTGCGTGTTTGCTTCTCTTTTTTTTTTTTGTGTTTGGGTTTTCGTTTCTTCGGGTTGAGGGTTTCGTGCAGGGGCGGAGCCACCTTATGCATTGGGGGGGCCATGGCCCCTCCAATTTTTTTTAAAACCTCTCTAATTATAAATAAAATTAGTCTACAATCATTTTGAGTTAAGAGCTGGTCCCCACAAGATTAAAAGATTGGCCCCCCCCCTCCAACACATCACTCATGAAATTCTCCCCACTCCAAATCCCAACTGTGCAATGGTAAAAATTAACTCCTCTTGTCTTTCCCATTCTTCTCTAAAGCATGATAGCCACGTCCATATTTTTCTAGTTTTTAGTTATTCAATTTTTGTGAAAGGATAATATTGAGGAGTAGTACTTTAGATTACTTGATTAAACTCATATGTATTGAATTTTAGTGTCCTTAAAAATAATATTATTGTTTGTATTTTATTGGACATGTTAAATATGTGCTTGAATTTAATTGAAGAACATAATGTATTACATTTAGGACATTGTACTTAAGTTTTACACTTTATTACAATATCTCCTTCCACTTTACAATTCCACAAAAGACTCTCCTCATCACTTGGCATTCTCTCTTCAATTTCTCTACATTAATTCTTCCATAGGATGCTCTCACGTAATCACATTTTCATTAGTTTCTCCCACTTCCTTGACAAAGAGTTTTCTTATTTAAAGCTAAGCAAATATTGAGAAATACCAACTTTTTCTTCTTCTTCTTCTTCTTCTTCTTCTGCAGTTTTGTTGTATACTTATATTTGATTTCTATGAATGTTATGGACTTATGGATTTTCAAAAAAATAGGAGAAACTCAAGAAAAAAAAGACTTAAGATGCTTAATTGGTCGATTAACTTGTTAGTATTTTGATTTTTGAGTGCTATAGAATTACACCGACAAAAAAATTCTATCAACAAGCTTGTGTTATAAATATACTGTACTTTGAGTTTTTCGTTGAATCAAAATGATAGTTTTACGTTGGCCCCCTCAAGCAAAAATTCATGGCTACGCCCCTGGCTTTGTGATTGCTGGGATGTGTGAATGGATTGGTGTTTTTCTTCTCCATCCTTCCTGACTCCACCATCGGCACCATCACCGTTTGCTATCAGCCCATCAGTGATATCAACCATAGTGCAGTTTGGTTGTTGCATGTTGGATCATGCTCTGTTTTATGTCTGGCTTTAGTTGTATGTGCTTCTATTGGCTTGGGACACCACATTTGTTGTGGGTGGTCCCTTACTTCTGGCCCTCGGTGTTCTTTATAGCCATTTCTTTTCTGTACTTGTTTCTTTATCAATAAAATATTTCTACTGTTTTTAGCTAAAAAAAGAAAAGAAAAAAGAAACAAACTTTTCAAACAGAACAATACCCACAAAAAATCTTTACAAACACCCAAGAAATGAGAAAGTGCCACAAAATAAGCAATGAACTATTTCCTACAAAGAAGCAAGACCAGTTGAAGAATATGACAATCCTAAAGACTTTGGGAATCCCAAAAAAAGAGGCTTTTTTGAAAAATTTCAACAAGCCCTGGCTTACAAATGCACAGGTGCAATGAAAAATAAGCACAATTAGAGGTAAAATAATCTAATCGTGAGTTGTTTTACTTATAAAAAATAATAATAAACATAGTGAAATGAACAGGGCTGAAGGGGTCGTGTTTTAGTTGGGTTCGGTCTGGTGTGGGTTGGATTTTAGTGAGGAGGAGGGAGGAAGTGAAGAAGTGAAGAAAATGCTTTGGAATGAGGGTTCCGCAGGTAGGCTTAACAGAATGGTCTAACCATGGGACCCACAAAAAGTAGAAAAAATTGAGTGATGAGAAGCTGAAAATATGTGCCAAACGGTGGGGTATAAGAAATTGGGGGTATTTTAAGTGATTAGTGATGAGTAATGAGTGATGAGTGATGAAAATTGAGTGATGAGTGATGAGTGATGAGAAAAAAAAAGCCCCTAATTATTATGGTTTAGATGTCGGCTAATTTCATTTGACAAACATAGTGTTACATAGGGTTCAAATCTATTGTAATTAGTTTAGGTTGTGTTAACATATGTACGAATAGGCAGATAGTTTACACAACACTTGCTCCACTCTCACTTGAGCAAGATTGTTGAAATCTGAATTTGAATTCTACTAGAAGAGTGATTACTCTTGAAAGTTCACTTGGTGTGTAAAACACTAGTGAATGTTTAGACCTCCAATATCAAATTAATTAACACAAGCTTATATTCAAACAATATATGTGCGGAATGATAAATATAAGCTATACCCAATTTGGCAAACTACTTCAACACATAAATAATCACAAACAAAGAAGCAATTAAAGGTTAAAGAGTACAGGAAGAGATATGCAAACACAAGGATAACACCGGCACGTGTTATCGAAGAGGAAACCAAAGAACTCGGCAAAAAACCTCTCCGCCGCCCTCCAAGTGGTAAAATTATCTATTATAGAATAAAGTTGGGATACACGAATAGCAATAGACCCTCCAAGCCTAATCTACCCAATGCACCTAAGCCTTCCAAGTTTCTTGCTCCAACAAGGTTAAACTTAACAGTGTCTTCTCTAGCTTTCTGGATCCCGCAATAAGCTCCAAATTGCATCCGCCATCTTTGGCATCTTCCAATGTTTCCCTTACTCCAAAAACACTCTCAACACTCTAAATGGGTGTGGGTTGTGTTTGGGTACAAATCTCCTCTCAATGGGTATAACAATGGGAGAGGGAAGGAGAAGAGAATACAAAGATTTCTCTCTATGAGTGAGCAGCTCTCTCTCTAATAAGGTAGGTGTGTTGTAGAAACCTTTCTTAGGGTTTTTCTCTCAATAGACTCCTTACAGTTTCCATGGGTAATGAGGGTATATGTAGTATGTGTGAGGAGAATACGAAAGGTCATGTGTTTTAGCAAAACAGGGGCATCTTGCGGCTCACTCACGACTAGTTTAAGTGGCGACCCGGGTCACGAGTTAGCCAATTGACAGAATATACTCTCTGGACAGTTGGCTTGACTCTTCACCTACCTGCATGTGCTTCTCATGTGACCTTTAGTTGTCTTGATCAAATCTTCATCACTTAATACTAAACCCATTACAAATAAATCCCACAAAAATACCAGGAAATAAATTTATACAATTACAACACTTTTTGTCATGGAATAAGCCTACACTAATGTTATGAGAAAAATCATAACTTAACAACTCTAAAGAGAGAGAGAGAGAGAGAGAGAGAGAGAGTAACCACAAAGTAGATCTAAAAATTTTGCTCCTTAAGCAAAAATTTATAATCCCTTTTTGTGTATTGGTCCTAAACAAACACTAATTGTGTAATTACAAAATGATATATGATTAAGACTATATGTTCTCTTTTAAGTGGTAGTGAAAACTACAGACTGATTGGTTAGACAGCATGCCTCCTCCCTCCATGAAAATATGATATATGATAGTTCCAAGCATAAATTTTACGATGTGTTTATATGATCTCACACTAGCACTCTTTGCAATATGGATCCTCGGATCGGTGAGGAACTAGAGATCGTGCACCCTGGTCCCATTGATGCCTCAGTGCTGATACAACAACCAGATCATTGATCAACCGATCTTTGGAATGGCGATGTGAAATATCAAGTTCTAACAACCGCTTTAAGTTTTTTGTTCTCTTTGACTTTTAGCAAGTTCTTTCAAAGTTGTATATCTAGTTTAGGTAATTTTTTTTTTGCCTTTGTGTTTTACTAATTATTTACATATATTCACTATTTTATGTGTCCAGGAGCTAGGTAATTTTTTTTTTCCTTTTGTGTTTTACTAATTATTTACATATATTCACTATTTTAGTTTATGAACTTATTATGACCTTGTAGGTGGATAGTTATTGCTTCCTTTACTTTGGCACTAAGAGTTGTATTGTCCCCAGTACTGATTTTGCAACTTAAAAAGTTGAAAAGGATTGGAGAGTTATTTCCTAAATGTGAGTTTTTGATTACTATGTCTTTGTAGCTTTTTGTTGCATTTATTCATTCTTTTTTTTTTTGATAGGTAATAAAGATATATATTCAAGAACACTACCTTATGCAGAAAAACATAAGGCAGAGAGAAAAATACAAAGGGAAAAGAAAGAGTAAAAAGATAATAAAAAAAGAAAAGAAAAGAAAAGAAAAAGGAACTAAGTACACAGGAGAGAGCTAAGGAACATAGGGAGAGAATCACTAAAGGTGAGTCTCCAAGCCCTAGACCAGTCAAACAGAGTGCCACTGAAAGAGGCCAATAGCTGGTCATCCGAACTTTCTATGTCCTCGAACGTCCTCCTATTCTGCTCCCTCCAAAGACACATATCAAGCATAATGGAGCTAAATTCCAAATGTTAGACAAATGCTTTCCAAGCCAATTCCACCAACCGAAAAGAGTATCCACCAAACTCCACAGCTGATAAGCCTTTCCACAGCGTAGTAACAAATGATCCGCCGTCTCCCCATTACTGCGGTGCATGATACACTAGTCGTCAAATTCCAACTCTCTACCCCTCAAATTATCACCTGTAAGGATCCTATCCATACAACGGTCCATACAAAGTAGGAAACACGCTGAGGAGCCTTAACCTTCCAAACACCTTTCCAAGGAAACATAATGGGCAAGGGGCTTCTCAACTTATTGTAAAATGAACGAATATCAAAGTTCCCATTCCTTGTCAACTTCCATCGCATACGATCTCCGTTCTCAATAGGGGGAAGATTAGAGCCCAAGGTACGGAGAAAATCATCCACGCCACCCATTTCCCAATCATTTGGTCTCCTAGTAAATTGAACATCCCAGCTTCTCCGCTCCTCTATCCCCAACCATTCAAGAGAAGAGGCCATCGATGCCTCTTTATTGAATGCAATCCCATACACACTCGGAAAAGTCAATTGAAGAGGAGAATCCCCACACCATAGATCTTTCCATAGCTTCACTCTATCCCTCACCCCTACCTCAAAGCGAATATTCTTGCTAAAATCCTCCCATCCTATGCAGATACTTCTCCACAAGCCACACCCATGCACCCCTCTAGCTTAGATGTCCATCCCTCCCATTCTTCCCCAAACTTGAGTGCTACCACCCTTCTCCAAAGCCTTGTCTCCTCAATCCCAAACCGCCATAACCATTTCCCTAGTAAGGCTTTATTAAGAGTAGTTAATTTCCTTACTCCTAACCCACCATTTTTCAAAGGTGCACACACCTTGTCCCATCTCACCAAATGAAACTTGGAGTCCCCCCACAAGAAATTCCTTTGCAACCTCTCAATTTTATTGGCCACATGTGTAGGGATGGTAAAAAGAGACAAATAATAAGTGGGGAGACTAGATAATGTGCTTTTAAGCAACGTTAGTCTTCCACCTTTTGACAAATACATTTTCTTCCAACCGGCCAACTTACGCTCAAATTTCTGCAAGATAGAATTCCAAACAGTAGGGGGCTTGTAGGATGCCCCCAATGGCATACCAAGATAGGTCATAGGCAAAGACCCAATCAAACATCCTAAAATCTCTGCCAGGACATGGACATTAGGAACCTCCCCAATGGGAACCATCTCACTCTTTAGCGTATTAACCTTTAAACCTGTCATTGCCTGGAAACAAAGAAGAAGCACCCGAACATGTAGAATTTGCTCCTCATCAGCATCAAAAAACAGAATTGTATCATTCACAAACAAAAGATGTGATACACATACCCCTCCCCCCTGTTTACCATTTACCCTAAAGCCTCGAAACAAACCAGCCCCTTCAGCTCTTTACATCATCTTACTGAGGACCTCCATCATAACAAGAAACAACATGGGGAAAAATGGGTCCCCTTGTCTCAATCCCCTCGAGCTCCTAAAAAAATCAACTAGAGACCCATTAAACAAGACAGAGAATTGGGCTGTAGATATGCATGTGCGGATCCACCTACACCATCTCACACCAAATCCCATTCTCTTCAACAAATCAAGAAGAGCCTCCTAGTTCACATAATCATAAGCTTTCTTAATATCTAATTTACAAATAACCCCTAGAAGTTTTCTCTTCACCCTACTATCAACACACTCATTAGCAATGAGAACTAAATCAAGAATTTGTCTACCACCCACAAAACTGTTCAAAGACTCAGATATCAACTGATCCAAAACCTCTTTCAGGCGGTTTGCCAACACCTTGGCCAAAATCTTGTAAACACTCCCCACCAAACTAATGGGTCTAAAATCTCGAATATTGGAAGCACCATTCTTCTTAGGGATTAAGGCTATGAAAGTTGCATTAAGAGATTTTTCAAACTTACTGCATTGATAAAACTCTTCAAACACAGCTAAGACATCTCTTTCAACAACTCCCCAACAATGGTGATAGAAAGCCAAGGAGAAACCATTAAGACTTGGTGCTTTATCTCCTTCCATCTCTTTGACAACTCGAAGAACCTCCTCCTGTTCAAACCTCTATTCAAGCCAGTCCCTCTCCAACCTCTCTAGCTAATCGAACTCCAAACCTTCCACAAAAGGCCTCCACTCCTTTGTCTCCTTGTACAATTCTTTGTAAAACTGTTTAGCTTATGCAATTAAGGTCCTAGGTGATGTGGAGAGTTCTTCCCCATTGATGTCTATTAATCCTCTAGGGGTGGTTGTGACGGCTGAAATGAATAGTAATACTAAGGTGAGGAGTTTTGATAACACTTTGAAGGTGTCTAATTGGGTGAAACATAGACTCCCCAATTTCAGTAGGTTGATGGGGCTTCTTTGGGTCGACATGAGAAGAGTTGTATTATGCTATTCAAAGACTTGAGATGGAGATTGAGGCAGCCAAGCTGGTGCACATGAAAGATGCTGCCCACCGAAAAGCTCTCTAAGGATAAAGGGAAGAGGGAGTTGAGGAATTTGATTTCCTCGGTTAATTATGATGGGAGATAGTTTTCTTTTCTTTGACTGCTTGACTGAGGTAGTAGTAGGGAGTTTACAGTTTCAATGAAGTTAAGAATGGTGTCATGGAATGTTTGAGGTTTGAATGATTCGCGGAAATGTTTGGTAGTTAGAAATTTATTACGGGAATGGAATTGTGATGTAGTTTGCCTTCAAGAAACTAAGCTTCCAGGCAAGGATAGACAGTTGATTTGTAGCCTCGTGCAAGATGTCTATCCCCAGAATATCACTTGCACCCTCAACCCAATCATCTTCGTCTCCACTCGGAACACCCCATTCCTCAATCCCAACTCTCGGTGGACTCAAAACATAATTGAATAGCTCAAGACCTTTAAATGCCCTGTCACCCTCTATTTTGCCTTACCCAGTGTGAACGGAGGCTCATCGGCACAAAGCCCACCAGAAATAAGACTCTCATCCTCTACCAAAGTCTCCGTAGGGCAACCCATATGCTTGGTTGGAGGAACAAACACCAAATCAGCCCTCGTGGTGTGGAAAAAAGCTGTAACGGCCCTATCCAGATTTGCCGGCGAAGCCCCGGTGTGAATCCCATAAAAAAAAGGACCACCTTCCAACACCAATACCTTCACCAAACAACAATTCATCTTGGTTTGGGTTGCCGAGCTTGCCGTTGTCATCGGGGCTTGTTGTCGCGTTGTGCCGGCCTTCTCCGGTGGCGCTGGTGACTCCTCAACGAGATCAAGCTCAACCCTTGTGATGTCCTGGGCATCCGAAGCTTCGTGAGGTGCTTTGGACATCACCAAGGCGTGGGCTTCCTGACTTAAGGGTCTCGAGTCCCCTAAAGTTGGGCTTTCACCCACTTCCAACCCACTTGGGCCGGTGGGCTCTAGATAAGAGAGGCCCATTAGAGTAACATCTTGGTCTGAGCCCACTACAAGAACATTGTGAACTCGTGAACCACTAGGAACGTACTCCCTCTAATCCCTTGATACCCATAAGGAACTCCTCAGACCACCTTTATTCCACACCACCCTCCTTTTTCCTTCTCCATTCACTTCTATTGTCAAGCTTTTTCTTGCCCAGTCAGAATTTCTCAGTTCACGATTATTTCCAAAAACATGTTCAATCCCATTTGATATGAAATTCAACGAAGATCTCCTTTTAAATCCTACCGGATTTGGCTTTCCAATGTTAAACTCCTTTGTACTACGTCGAGAACCCACAACTCTACCTTCTAGAGTCGTCGGACTTGGCAAGCTCACCGACGCTTCGCTCAACATTTTATGTTTAATTACTGGGTTTTGCTTCTTTGATTGTTTTCTACCTCTGACCTGCACCTCATACCCATGCATCGTATCAGCAAAGGATTTAAAAGGTTGAATCCTTGAGTTATCCTTATGAAGCTAAGCCAAAAATTTCGACTGCCCAGTCCCACCATTCGCATAGTTTTCAGGTTCCAACATCTTCCTTAACTCTAACCCAAAAACCCTCCATCCATTCTTTGCTCTGCCAACATGAATAATAATGGACCTCCTAGACCCGCCGAATTTAAGTTCAATCAAAAGTAGGAACAAGCCAAAAGAATTGGAGCTTCGTTGGAGGGTGTAGGCGAAATAACCTTCCCTGAACGAAAAAAAAAAATACTTCGGACTGATCCCAACGACTATCTGTTCTATACTCTTCATCAGCCATTGTGCCATTGTCTTACCCATGAAGACCAACTTCATGAAGCACCTACTCTCAAAAATCCTTAAAGAAAAATACCATCCCCCTTCCTCTACCATCAGCTGAAAAAGTTTGGATTCAATAAAAAAACTACGAACACCACCCATAATGTAGCAAAGATATCCTATAATATTACATAGGGAAATAATAAGAACTAAAGATCTGCTAGACAGATCACATCCAAATTAGGCTGTAATAAGATTAAAGAATCACACTAACACAAACCCTAGCCATTACATTCATCAATCAGATACATGTGTGCCATCACATACATTAAATTCATATATTCATTATGCACAACGTCAATCATCATGCATCATACGTCATACTCAACATCATGTTGATCATGTTCATGTCATTCATCATATGTATGCCATGTTATCAACGGGTACTTATAACCTTGCAACATCTTCTCAACACCACATGTTCTTATGCATATTCATGTGAAGATCTAGTCTGAATACAAACACTAATCAAGCTTCTAATTAACTTTGTGGAACCCTAAACATGTTACTATAGGCATACATAACCCTAATCATATTCCTAAAAATTGAATATAGAGTTCTGGGCTGGGTGAGCCTACTTACGCATGACTGAGGTTGCATATGCAGTTGTAGACATCCCATTTCACAACCCTAATTTAACTTTAGGGGTAAATTGGTCATTTTGTGTTTCAAAGGGTAAAATTGTAATTTGAACATTTAAATATTGAGAGTTTAACGATAATAAAAAAAACGTTACGGGCCTTAATTGAACCACCAAATCAAAATATATTGTCAAAATAATTTTCAAACAGTCGTGATGCACCCTCACAATCCAATCACAATCACATTTGATTTTAAGCACTTAATTTTGATTGGTTCCAATAAGAATTAATTAAAATTAATAAGTTTTTAAAATCTGGTTGGATCGCATTTTAAAATTTCATACAGATACATGCACCATACAACATGTAATAAATTTGACAAGTTTAAGATAAATTTTGAAATTTAAATTTGGTTGTAATAATCTAACTTCTGGCACTAAATTCTATTAAATCTTCTCATTAGAACAACCCAAAAAAAGAGTTGGAAGTTTCACACAGAAAAGATATGTTGAAAGAGTAAAAAATTTTCCCTAAAAAATGTTTAAAAACATTACAATTTCCATTAGCACTTTGAATCACATTTTTGACCTAGTAAATGTTGGAATTTGGCTTTCTTTATTTTTGGAAAAAGTTGTAGAGAATCAAATTTTATTTCAAATAACACAAATTTTTAAGTCAATCGAAATTTTAAGTAGAAAGTTATGGGCAAAATACCAACCAGTGCTCTGATTTGAAATCTAAAATTTCAAGTTTTGGCTTTAGTTAAGTCTAAATTTATATTATTAACCAGAAAATTTTGATTAACAAAACTTTGCATTATGTAATTTGTTTACAATTGCATGGATATACTGAAAAACATACATTAAGATGCATAGTATAATTCTTATATATATAATTTAAATACTATTGATAACCGCATGGGAAATGGTTAATTGTAGTGATACTATTGGTCAATTTCTTTTTTGTCTTTTTGGGTTTATCACAAAGAGGATAGAATTAGATAAAACATTAAAAATATATATTGCATTTAACTACAAATTTTTGATAATCACAAGGATAAGGTTGATTACACTTTGAATTTTCCACAATCGATAATCATTGATTTTGACAAACCATTAAGGAAATCATAATTGTAAAACTTTTGCAAAGCTTAACAAACAATTAACAATGGAACAAAATATTGCATCTTATTATTTAAGTGATGCTATAATCAGAGTAAAAAAATACAATAAAAGAGACTTAAAGAAGCCTATGCATCAACTTAAACATTTCAAGGTAGATTGAGCATCTTTTGCACGTCACTACAAATTCTTCATAACCGTAAGGATAAGGTTTATCTCGGTTCCAATGTCCCATTCCAATTTTGTGGCATGCTTGAAAGTTTGGAATTTAATGCATGTTGGTTCCTGCAGTAAGTAGTCAAAGCATTTTTCGGCATTTTACAAGCCAATGCTTCCCATGTTCATCATTTAAAATTTCCAAAAGGTTATCAATGCCTTCATTATTTGACTCACAAAGTAGCATGATTCCATAAATATAAGGTGCAATAAAATTGCCACATGGACAAGTTTTTTCAATTATTTTTTTTTCCTACAACGACTTCTTCATTCAAAAAATATTGGTAGCTTCCCACTATCAGTAGCGCATAAGGATTTTTTTGCTTCATAACATTAAAATATTAAGCCTTTTTCTTTGTCATGTAGTAGAGCTGCATGATTGAAATACAAAGTTAGCTCAATTTGTTAGAGGACTAATTTCTTTTCTATTAACTTCTTGAAGCGTTTTCAACTAATTAAGACAAAAGAAAAAAATTAAATTAATAGATTGAATTATTTATATAGAGGGAAATGAATAAGTAGATACAAATTGAAGAAATAGTTTTTTTTTACCTTAACTTAATGTTTTCTAAGAGTGTTGCCGAATCTTTGCCCACTTTCGAAAAGATTTCAACCCATATGTAATTAGGAAGGTTTTTTTAAAGTTTTCATATTGTTGTTTTGTTTGAAATAGTGTTATAACATGTCATCTACTATTTATAATAAAATCGTTTTTTAAGGTTCATAGTATGATATTAAATAACAATACATAATAATCACGTGTTTAAGAATTTTGAAATGATTATACATAATTCGATGGTGAAATAGTACAATTCGTATAGAATTTTCAATTTTGTATTGCAATTGGTTCTTAATGAATTTCATTGTTTCTATCCGTTAATATTAATACTTTACAGTTAATGTTATTGGTTAATTAGGTTCATTGAATTGCTATTTTAGTCCCCTAACGATTCACAGTATTAGAAAGGGGGCAATGATTTGGATCCCAGGAATATAACACAAACCAGTTCAATGAATCAACAAAAACGAAAATCAATGTAAAACATGAAGGAATTGAATTTGCTTAGAAGGAAGGGAAAAAAGTCATAACATAGAGAAGAAAGTTGATCAAACTTATTAATTATTACTTATTGAACTGTACAATGAGAAGAATCCAGAAACAACTATAAAGATAGATTCAGAATTGGGTCACTACTTTCTTCAAATTTATATTCAAATATTGGTAAATTATTAAAGAGTGACAAGAAATGTGATTCATTTAAATCACTCAACATATTATGTATTCAATTTTAATTAGTATAAATCTAGTCATTATGAGTTTAGTCATGGATGTTTATGTGTGATCTTATTATTATATGTTTAAAGTGACAAAAAAATGAAAAAGAAAATAAATACGAGTAATTATCATGTGATATGGTGAAACCTCCCATCAAATTTGACTCTTGTCATAGTTTATAGTTTGGAAAAAAAATTATCAAAGACTTGTGGGGTTATTGTTCAATGTGACATGAATTTTTAATTGATAAGATATAATTCTTGTCATGTATAAGTCACTATAACCTTGTTAATTTCTGTTCAAAGTGACAAAAATGAAATGAAAGAAAATAAGAAATCTAGCTTTTTACAATGCAACGTGGAAAACCTAATTAACTACTATGTAACCATGTCATGGTCTAACTTAAAATATAACTACGAAAAAAATTGCGGAGTTATTACTTGATTTGTAATGTTATAGTCCAACATGAAATAGAAAATAAAAATAAATAAATAAACAAATAAATAAACTGAAAAGAGTTGTTTAGTTACCCCACTTGATTTAAGGTTATCAGAAAATATAACAAATTAAGTTACTGTTACCTTTGTATTAATTAACTATTTAAATACAATATGATTGGAATATATAATATTTACTTTATAATGATTATTTTTTATCATTAGACCAAGATATTAATGAATTAAAATAATTTATTTATTTATTTAATCGGGGCTTTCATGCACTAAGAAAAATCATATAAGTACTATCTAATAATGCTACAATTTTATAATTGAAGAATAGGTTTAAATTAACCATTCTTAAGGTCAATCTTTGACCTAACTTAACTCCATTTCATATTTCAAATGGGGAAAAAATTCATATCATCCTTTTTAAAATGAGGGGTCCGTTTTATTCCTCTTCCTCGAATACATAGGAATCCAAGCCCTTTTCCTTCCAGTATTTTTTTTTACTCAAGATATGTTTTGCTATACAAAGAGCTTTGTTGAAGTAGGGGCTCCCGTCTTGCTTTTGGGAGATATCTTGATAGATCTCTAAAAAATCTTGGGTTCAAGAAGCGCCCAAGAGTTCCATAATTCTACAATATTTGTTATCTCCTCTTTCTCCGTTTGCTTTACTCCATCTCAGTTTGTTCATCCATCTTCACTTTCGCTTAGTAATTGAGTTTGATTAGACTCGAGTAGAGGCTTTGTATTTGGGAGTTCCAGAAGCTGAGGTTTTTTTAGGGATTATTGTTGGAAAAATGCATGGAAAATATGTGTTTGTATCACATACAAAACATGTGTAGCAGAAAAATAACGGATCCACTTCACTCGCAATTGATAACATGTATCATATAAGTTTCAGAATTAGAGAACAAGAAAGCGTACCTTGGTGCGGTGAAATTCAAAACCGAAGATTAGAAGCACTTGGGAGTACTTTTAATCTTCACTCCAATTTCACTTAATGCCCAAGATGTGTGGTCTCTCAATCAGTTTCTAATGAGAGAATAGGAGAGTGTCCAACACTCACATACAAACCATTTCATTCCTTGTATGAAAACACTTATGAAAAGGTCTCATAAAAAACCCTTAATGAAATTATGTATGTTTCTCTCCTTATATATAACTGATTATCTAATTGGGCTAGCCTTTTAGGTCATTCCAATTGGGCTCTTGTGTGTGGTTTGGAGTGGGACCAATAAGACACTAGCTCCAATGGGCCTTGGGCTTTTCTGTCAACTCTTAACAAGTCCAAAGTTACCATTAACTATATTTATTACCACTATATAAATATAGTTGCACTCTAGGCCTTATCTATAAATTATATGCCAAGACTTTATTATACATGCAACCCCTTCATAAAATATTCATAGTAATACAAAGTCATGGATATAGACTACCACTTTGAAGATTACTACATCTTAATCCTTGAGTACCCGGTTTAATCCTTTATGTTATTCATTATATATTTATGAAATCCAATTCCATAAATATATACTTTAATAACTCTTTACTAAAGTGGTTGGGCCCAACTCTCTGAATAAGCTATACATATGGTTCCTATACCTAATTTAGGTGGTGAATCCATTATCTACCCCTCCACCCGATCCACTAGGCCAAAGCGTACTTCTCAACAAAAGAAAACTACTGTGGGCACTTGTGCACGTAACTCCCCTCCCCCTTTTTGGCCAAATCATGCATAAAAATCCTAAAAAAAATCTCCTCCTAGGTTTTTAGTTAGCTTTAGATTCTCTCTCCTTTTCTTTAGAAAACCCCTCTCAAAACAGAAAATCTAGCCCTCTTTTCCTCCATTTTCATACCTCCAAAGCTCTTACTTAGGTAAGCTTGTTAATCCTTGTAATACAAATGGGTAGCTCTGTTCATAGCTACACCATTTCCTTTCCTTCTTTCTTTGTAAATACATTATTCCATATATATGAAATGCTTTTTTTTTTTTTTTATATTCTTCATCCATTCTTTTTATCTTTCCCTATATCTCTCTACTTATGTATGTTTATTGATCATGCTCTTTATTTCTTAAATCTTTCTCTACACTTGTGAAAATATGGTTTTCTACCCTTTTCTCTTTGTTGTCGTCCCTCTTTAAATCCCTTGTATTTAAAAAGAGAAAAAAACAAAACCCTACATCTTTGATAAATCCCCATCTTCCTAACTATAAGGTTTGTGCAGGATTTTTCCTTGTGCACGACCAACCTTAGTGGGAAGATGGTGAATTACAATAGATGGATCTCTCTTAAATGGGTTCAAAAAAAATTTCCTAAGCACAATATGGATATGTTTCCGGGAAAATGGTAGACGTCTCCAAGACTCCCTTTTCCCAATATGGAAAAAAATCCATAAATTTAGATGTGACAAGATTAGGGCTTATTTAGGAGAGATTTCTTCTTCTTCTTCTTCTTCTTTTTTTGAAAAAAAAAAAAGAATTTTAAATCAACCCTTTTACATTATGTCTTATCTTTAAATTCCATTAAATTCAAGCTTTTACATTATGTCTGGTTTTTAAATTCCTTTACATTCAAGCTTTTACATTATTTCTTTTCTTTAAATTCTTTTAAATTCAAAATTTTATATTATTGTCTTGTCTTCAAATTCCTTTAATCTCAAGCTCTTACATTTTTTTCTTTCTCTTAAATTCCTTTAAATACAAGTTTTTACATTATATCTTGCCTTTAATTTCTCTAAATTCTTGCTTTTACATATAAGCCTTTTAAATATTGTGCTCCTTTAATTTATGCATTCTACCTTTAAGCTTACTTTATCTTCCATTCCCTTACTCATGTGTAAAAGGGTTTAAGGGTGCTAGCTCTCTATCTAATACCATAAACCCAGGTTACAAAATAGTAAAAAACTTGGGTAAAAAAACCTCAAAAAATGTGTTTTCCAAAAGATTTTTAAAAAAAAAAGGTTCCAATAGCCATCCATTTTCTTAAAAGTAAACACTTTTCTCATGTTTTAGCTTTGGTTCTAAAAACCCTTTTTGAAAAAATTGAAATTTATTTTTCTTTGATTCGAACTTTCTTTACAAATGATTTTCAAGTTTAAAATTAATTTTCATGAAAATTTTTAGGCTACCCCATTTTAGAAAAAAAAAAGAAAAAAAGAAATATAAAGTTTAGTTCCTTTTGAAAGTTGGATGAAAACCATGGTTTTCACTAAAACCATGGCAACCTTTTTTTAAAAAATTTTAATGTTTACATTTTTCATCCTTTTAAAATCCCTTTTAACCAAGTTCTTTCTATCCTTAAAGATGAACAAAAAACCTTGGTTCTCATTAAAACCATGGAATCCTTTTTCTTTAAAAAAAAAACTCCTTTTCATAAAAAAAAATGCTTTTGTTTTCAAAATTTGTTTCCTTAAAATTAGCGCATTCTTTATGCATCAAAGAAAACTATTTTCCATGTAAAATCAAGAGAAGACATTTTTCCAAAAGGGGGTAAACCTTAGTTTCTTAATATAATCTTTCTAAAAGTCATGAGTTTTTGTAAGAAACTGCTCGTCTTTCCAAAGGTAGGTTTATAAGGTCTTTTTCACGTACATTACTTTCGAACCTTTTGGAATTACATTTTTTTGAGGTTTGTGTCTATGGTTCATTTCTATTCAACTAATAGACACCAATCAAGCTAACATTTCATCCCTCTCTTTTATTTTTCATGTACATATTCACATGCCAAATATGTGAATATATACTCACAGGTGTGTGTGTGTGTGTGTGTGTGTGTGTGTGTGTGTGTGTTGTTTGTACAAACACCTTTTTCAACAACTAAATGCCAAGTGTAAACACCCCATTTTGTACCTGGTTAATAACCTCTAGTTCCCAGCCCCAATGATGAGCTTGAAATGTTTACAAAGTGTAATTGATGGTATCTTGATAGTTTGGAAGTAATCACAACACAAAGTGCTTAAATCGTTTTGAAAACGATGCTGAAAATGACCTTTGCACATTGTTTTAACCATAAATTTTTATACACAAAGAATAATTGTGTGAATATTTTTCATTATAAATTAGACATCCTAGGCTTCACTTTGAACATAAGTTTTTCATGATTTGGATTAAAATTGACTTATGGCCGTTTGAAGTTAGGGCATTAGTGCAGTTGGAATTAGGGTTCTTGGTGAATATGTGTGCACATGTTTGGAAGCATGTGCACGTATAAATTGAGCATACCCACACATGCTTTGTTCTAGGCCTTTAAAACTACATTTTTAAGGGCCCAAAGTTTCATTCTTTGATAAGGCCAGCCCCTAGACCCTTAGGAACATCCAAAACCCTCTAAATAACCCTGAAACCCCTAGTTTTTAAGAATATAAATATCCTTTTATACCTCCAACAAAAACCCTAGCTAGAGAGAGATTATTTTTCACCTACACTGTTCCAATTTTTATTTTTTTTTATTTTTTTATTATGCCTGAATCTTTTGCAAACCACATCATTGTGCACATTTTTCAGTTCTTCAAAACCTCTCTCTAGTGGCCTTGAGGCAAAAACTTGTTTTCAATCTCTAAATCAAAACCTTTTTCAAAAGATTTTTAAGAGTTGTATTTGAATTTGAGTTGTGATAATGAAGAACTATTGAATTCCTTGACTCCCTTGACATCTCAATCAATCTTGTTGTGTAGGCATTGAGGGGCCGGTTAAATATCTACAAAGGTGTGATCCACAAGCAATGTGAGTCTCTCTCCATGGCTACTCCTTAATTTGGATATTCATAACTTTTATTTTTGTTGTTCTTAATTTAATTTATAGGTTATTATGCTTAGAAGGCATTTTTAATTTGTTTAGTCTTAATCCTTTGTATTTAAATCTGTCTTAATTATGAATTGGTTGTGTCGGACCATGTGCCTTACCAATCCATCCAACGACCAATTGGTGAAGGATGAGGGAGCAAAAATCTTTTATAGCATTCGATCGCAAACTAAGCCCATTGGTATTGGAGCGAATTGTGAATCCCTCACAATCCCTCCCTCACAATGCGGCTCCAACGACTCGAACCTATGACCTTGGCTCTAATACCACTTGTCGGACCATGTGCCTTACCAATCCAACCAACGACCAATTGGTGAAGGATGAGGGGGCACAAATCTTTTATAGTATTCGATTACAGACTAAGCCTATTGGTATTGGAGCGAATTGTGAAATTCCTCTCAGGTTGATATATACATGTGAACACTAACATGCTGTGGACATAACAAGGGGAGTTGCCACCTAGTTTTTGCAATGGTCTAGGAACCATATATATGGAATCCTCTCGAGGAAGGACCTTTTTGATCTTACTACTAGAGATATGGGTTCGAAGTTAAGGTATGGTCTTAGGAAGGTGTTAGGCACCCAAAACCGCCCAACCCTAGAGTTGGCTTCCTCTCATTGTGTCTTATGTCTTAACCCTATTAAAGGCTCACTTAATATTGTATTCTAACTCAGACACACACTAGCATACATCTAAGCATACAACATAGCATGAATCATCCCAAAAGACCTAATCATTCATTTATCATGGCATACCCTAAATAAATCTAGCACACATGTCATATCAACCTAGCATTCATCTAGCATGGCATAACATAAACCCTAGGATGTTACTATCATACATATCATCCACCTAACTTACCTTGCTGCGTGTCAGCACCTTTGGCATTAATGAATGAACATGTGAATGCGTGTTCATGGCATCAAAGCAAAAAAGTAAACCCTAACTTAAACATGCGAAAGACAAATAAACATGTGAAATAGAAGCTCAAAATAAATAAATATATATATATAAAAAAAAAGGATCTAAAACAAAAGCATTTCTTGTGAAACAAGAAACAAAATTAGAAAAATTAGGGTTAGGGTTTCTAGGCAAGATCATGCGCACACGGAATCCATCCTAGAAACCTTAGAAACATAGAAAACACAACAAGGCCTCAAAACAATAAATCTAACATCCTAACATGCTTTAAAACATAAAAACTACATAAACGTAAACTTTCTAAGCATATTGAAACATATAACAAGTGTTAAAACCTCACAGCTGCTCGACCACCCATCGCGGCGAAGCTCATGCACTTTTCTCAGTGCAAGAATGATATGGAAAAGTGTCATACCTCGGGTGCCTGACTGGAATATGAGTTGATTTTAAGGAAATTTTCAAGGGTAAGTGAAGTCGCCACCAATCATTGGATTTTTCTAAGGTGTGATTGGTCACCTGACTCTATTTGATTTTATTACCGATCCTAGGGCTAAGAAAAAGGTTATTTTTCCTAATCAAAATGGATGGGTAAAAATGTTAGGATGTGTGCCCTTAAATCCTATTGTATGATGCTCTGTATTTTATTATGTATGACATTATGTATGACTTAATGTTGCGTTTAATAAAATTGTTTTGTTATTATCTAAAAATAATGGTAACATGAATATTGAGACATTATCATATAGTCCATGAGATGCATAGTATGTGATTTATGTGAACGGTCACAAAAGATATAAATCACAAGTTCTTTGTAAACTCAGAATTTTAGTTCGTAGTCGGTGATGAAATTGAGCATTTCATCTGCGAAGACTATAACATATCAACTAAGATGATTTGTCTTGATCATGGAAATGGAGATTTCTAGTTGATATGTTGATATGTTTTAAGAGTTAAAACATATTGAACTGGACCGGTGTGAGATTTATTATTCTCCTAACGACTGTCAAATGAATTATAAACTCACGACTTATATTTGCATGAACTCTTAATCCTAAGAGAATAATGGACTTGATCATAAGGTGAAGGTTGCTTTGATCAAGAGTGAGATCTATAGTTACGGTCAAAACCTCAGTATGTTGGGCAACCACATTTAATGTTGATGGAACATATATTCTCAAGATGGAATTCATAGTCTCTTAACGGAGATACAAAATATTCCCTTGAGATAAGTTTAATGGGTTTGTTATTCAGAATGTTAGGCCTAACTACTTTGTAAATAGTTACTAGAGTATATATTTATGAAATTGGATTTCATAAATATATGATGAATAACTTAAAGTATTAAACCAGGTACTCAAGAATAAGATGTAGTAATCTACAAAGTGGCAGTCTACATCCATGACTTTGTGTTACTACGAATATTTTATGAAGGGGTTGCATGTATAATAAAGTCTTGGGATATAATTTATAGATAAGGCCTAGAGTGCAACTATATTTATATAGTGGTATTAAATATAGTCAGTGGTAACTTTGAACTTGTCAAGAGTTGACAGAAAAGCCCAAGGCTCATTGGAGCTAGTGTCTTATTGGTCCCACTCCAAGCCACACACTTAAGCCCAATTAGAAAGGCCCAAAAGGCCAGCCCAATTACATAATCGGTTAGACACAAAGGGAGAAATATACAGAATTTTCTGTAGAGTTTTTTGGTAGAACACAATTGTGAAGTGGTGTATGTAAGTATTAGATACTTTGACATTCTCCCTTTGGAACTGAATGAGAGACCACACATCTTGGGCGTTAGTGGAATTGGAGTGAAGATTGAAAGTGTTCCCAAGCAATTTTGATCTTCAGTTTTGAAATTCACCGCTCCAAGGTACACTCTCTTGTTCTTAAGTTCTGAAACTTATTTAGTACATGTTAACTTTTATGAATGAAGTAGATCCGTTATTTTTCCGCTGCGCACATACATATTTCCATAAAAAAATCTTGATTCTTGAGTTCAGAAGTCTGGTTACGTGTGGAGAAGGTGTTAGGCATCCCACAACACCTGTCCATAGACAGTCCTTGTTTTGGTAAAATCATAATTTTTGGACATTGGAAGTTGGAAACGAGCTATTGGCATTAGCTTTCGAAGCTTTAAGTGAATTGGGCTTTGAGGTTTGGATTCAGGGAGAGTGTGGTATTGATCAATGTTTTCCAAGTGTGTTTGGAATCATTGCCAAATTTCCACAGCGAAAATTTGGCAGCGCTTTGCCTAAGATGCGTCATAGCATACCAAACGCTATTCTCACCAAGCTTTCCACGTGAGGATACGGCAATGGCAATGCCCCATTTTCATGGTGAAAAATCCCAGCAGAGTTTCACGTTTGGTGCCCTATGGCACATTGGCAAGGTTTCATGCTTCTGTATACGGCGTGCTAGGACAAGCTGAAGCCCCTCAAGGGATTAATCACACTAATACGTGTCGCATATATGGGGAAACTGATGTCAGCTAGTGACATGGATCAGGATGGTCACACTGCAGTGACTATGCACATAGTATGACATGAATTTGCACCAGCAGCAAATGCCTTGAGCATATACTCATGCCACAAGGTCAAGAGCACTCATGACTAGAGAGGGTTACTCATGTAGCCACGAAAGTCCATCATACAAAGTGCACGATCACCCACACACACACAAGGCATATATATACACACACACATACATCATGCCCAATACTATCACATAGAGTAGGAAAGTAAAAACGGACATTGCCAGTGTTTCAAGGGTATGGCCCAGCAAGGTATAGGAAATGTAAAACAGACATTCCCATACCCAAGGAACGTGGCCCAAGCAAGGAGTAGGAAAGATAAAGGGTACAAGGAGAGGGGGAACCCTAATACATGCCCTAGAGAAGAGGCTTAAAGAGAGAAAGAGAAGACAACACAGGAGGGGCTAGGCCCCCTATCTACTGAACATTGCCTTTTGTGGGCTTGCATCTTCTTATTTACCTCCTTGCCCTTTTTGCTTGTGCCTAGGAGGTTGCACCCTTACTCCGCAGACAAAAATGTTAAGCACACAAGAGGGTAAATGAACATTATCAAACAAAAGAGGGTCTCTTAGGAGGAAAAATGTAGGTTTTTATCGAGTATCCATAGTTTCATTGAATTGGACTAAGGACAACACATAGACTCATGCATGAACATGTAGGCAAGCGTGAAAAGATGCAAAGAAGCAAAGAGGGCCAAGTAGGTGGCACAAAGCAAGCTAGGCAAGCAAATCAACATCACACGAAGCGGAGAAAGGTGTGTATCAAGCACACCAACACCATAGAGGTGTTTCTCACAAATGGTAACATTCAAACAATCCACAAGAGGGACGAATGCAACCACACAAGCAAGTGGCCTCAAAGACCAACAAGCACAAGCCCACGGAGGGTACAAAGCATGGAAAAGCCTAGATCTAGATAGGAAAACATGGATATAAAGCATAAAAGTAAGCAAGCTAACATAGACATACATAAAGGAAATGATCCCAACCTTTTGATATAGGCCTAGGTGTATAGATGTAGGATTGGACCATAAGATCTAGATCTACACCCTACCAAGAGGGCCAAAACACAAGAATAAGGTATAACATAAAAAGGCTTTAGAAGCACATGGCATAGCAACCAACATGTAGATCTAGACACATGAACATGGTAGGGAGCACACAAAGATATGGATCTAAGCAAGAACAAAGCAAGGAGCACATAAACAAGTGGATCTAAGCATAGACATGGCAAGGAGCACATAAACAAGTATATCTAAGCATAAGCTTGCTAAAAGGCCCCTAGGCACATGGATCTAAGCACAGACACAATATTAAGGCTTATCCTAGCCTAAGAAGGTTAGGCCAACATCATCAAAGCATTAAAACACGGTAAAAAGAAAGGAGACATGCTATGAAAGCTAAAGAACATGCTAGGAAGCAAGATAGAGCAAGAAAAAGCTAAGGAAAACCAATAAGCATATTATAAAGCAAGATAAAGCAGTAAAGGGTGTAGATTGTAACTAAATAGCTACATCTACACCCCTTGGACCTCAAATCCATGGTCCTAAGACCATTGAGGGGAAAAAGAGTGCAAGAACATTACCTTTTGATTGTTAAGAAGAGAGAGGAATCAAAATTTTTTTGATGTGTTTGGGAGAGAATTTAGAGAGGAAAAGAGAGAGAATTTGCCTAGAAAATTTCCAGAAAATGCCCAAAATAGTTTTTTCTAGATCCTTAATACCACCAGATTTTTAGATATGTTCATGCATAATTGTTGTTTCATGGCATACACAACTAAAGTTAGGGAAAGCTATAAACAACCAATATGCCATTTCAAACAACATTCAACACAATAATATACAAACAATATTATACAAACATAAGCAATATCATACAAGCAAAAAATATCATACAATCACAAGGGTATTTAATTAGTCATTTAAAGTTGAATGTGAAGCTTAGCCCTCGACATCCCCAATGAAGTCGCCACGGTGAGAGACCAGGAAAACTGGCTCTCAAAAGGGGGGTTTAGGCATTGGCACCTTCCCTTTTCAAGATCATATGGAGTCATCATGTATTCTACAAGTAAAAAAAAAAAAAAAAAAAAACTATACAAAAGATTGCAAGAGGTCTTGAATAATATACATTCTTATTAATTTGAAATATATACAACTTGATAGAAAGAACTATACATGGCTTTGTTTCTTAGTTACAATCAAGTGAAATTTTACAAGGCCTTGTTTCCTAGTTACGATCTAGCCAAAAGGAAATAAGAAACTCTTCTACAAACCTAAGATTCTCAAATCCGGGGGCTAGGTTACAAGATGGGGAAGGTGTTAGACACCCATCCTGCCAAGATAAAAGAAAAAAAAAACTTTTGATTCTCCAAGGATCTACCCATGCAAATTATTGTGTCAATATTCCTAGATCCGTTGTTGGTTAATATGCAAAACCCTAGATCTGTTGTATATATGCAAGGAGGAATCTCATTTGAATTTTATTTATATATAAAAAAAAATTATAAGAAGTTTATAATTTATTAACAAGCAAAATGAATTTTTTGATAAAAAATTCATATCTGATTTTTAAAAATAACAAGGAATGGATTTCTAAAAGGAGTCCCCAAATTTGATTTCTTAATTAAATAATAGAATGAATCTCCAAAAAGAAAATCCAAATTTGATTGTTTAATTAAGAACCAGAATGAGTTTTTAAAAAGAAATTTTAGATCTGATTTTTCAAAATAAGAAAGAATGAATTTTTAAAATAAAATTCATATATGTTTTTTTTGTTTTAGAAAGAAATGGAGATTTAAAAAATAAATTCAAATATGATTTTTTGGTTCAGAAAAATAAATAGAGATTTGAAAAATAAATTCATATATGATTTGTTTTAGGAAGAGATGGAGATTTAAAAAATAAATTCAGATCTAATTTTTGTTTTAGGAAAGAATGGAGATTTGAAAAATAAATTCAGATATGATTTTCTAATTTTTGTTTTAGGAAAAGAATGTAGATTTGAAAAATAAATTCAGATCTGATTTTCGTTTTAGGAAAAGAATGGAGATTTGAAAAATAAATTCAGATCTGATTTTTGTTTTACATAAGCCAACAAATCTAGGGTTCAATCTTATGCATTAAAGAATTACATGAACAAAACACCTATGCATAAACAGAAATTCATCATATAATCACTAGAAAGAAATATCAACACAAATAAAAGAAAGAACATGTTATAAAAAGCATGGAGAATTGAATCAGGTACATGAACATGCAAATAAAAAGATAGAAACTTACTTGCATCAATGAATTTTGCAAGAGAAAGGGAAAATCACTTTAGAGTTAGAGAGAGGGCGAGTCTCTCTAAGTCCTAAAGAGATTATGCTTATCTAAAAAAAAAAAAAAGTTTAACTTCTAGAATTTCTTTTACATTAAGAGTAGAGGGATGCTAAGTTCTGAATTTAACTCTGTACTTATAGAGGTGTTGTGCTTTAAAAAATAAGTTAGGGTTACTAGAAAATCAGCAGATACGAGTTAGGTCAAATTTTATCCCTAAAAAATTGAATTTGATGTGTTTAGACATGATCTAAAGGTTTCTGGGCCGGATTTGGAACCCATGTCAATTGGCACTTGCCAAGTGCTAATTGGCACTCCTCAGTGCATGGCCCAATTTCCTCTTTTGGTTCGATTCAGACTCTTTATTAGGGATTTTTTGAGTCAGGAATTGCACTTGGACGTCTTTTAAACTTGTATTCCAAAATAAATCCCTTTTAATTTGATAATCAGGTCCTTAAAATAATAATTATGTGAAAGATAAATTTTTTTAAAAAAAAACTTTATTATCAACAACTCCCTTATTATCTTATTATCCTTTTTATTCTTATGTAACCAAGCTTATTTTTTATTAAATCCAATGGCCAATCACATAAATTTTTTAATTAATTTTAATTATTGACCAATCAAAATTGTTTTCAATTAATCCCATGTGATTGGCTTCCCCCAAATAAAATGCATGCAGACTGTGAAAACTTGATCTTGTGATTTCTTTCAATCTGACAGTCTGATTTAGGAACAAGGAATACCGTTGTGATCGTTAGAATCACATGATCATTTTTATGATATGTGATGAATGATTTAATGCATGAAATGCAATTATGAATTTTGGGTATGTAGATTGATAATTTCAGTCATCTTTTAAGATTAAATTATAGGCGCAAAATTGAGTGCCTACAGAGATGTTTTCGCATATATTGATTATCAGGAAATATTTATGTTTATGAGATTTTTGTTTGAATGCATAATGATGAATGCATGAAAGGATTAGAAAGGCACAAAACAGGTATGTTTAATGAATATGTGTGCAAATGCTTTGAAATTTCAAGATCATGCAAATAAAGTGGTAAATGTAAGTCTATGCATATCAATATCTCATGTAGAAAAGGATACATCCTATTCTAAACGGACCTTTCCCATTCCCATTAAAGTATGCCTTCCATTGGCGCATGCCACAACATCTTTGAACAAACCATAGAGGGCCATGCACGTTGCAAACATAAAGTAACCCAAGGGGGTCCATCCTTTCCTTCCTTGAACTTGATTACAAACCCAAGTGGATTCAACTGACTGATTTTTCTTCTAAAATGTGACCGGGCCAAGGGTGGCTGTCTACGTACCTCCACTGGGAAGGATCAAGTCATCACGTAGTTTAATTGACATTTTTTTATTGCCTTAATTTTTGCCTAAACCGCCTTTTTCGGGTTGTCAATATAGCAGGTTTCCTCACACTTTTTCTTTTTCTCTCTTTTTGCGTAGACCGCCCTTTTGGGTTTTCAATCTATCTTTTCATATTTTTGTATTTTTTTTCTTTGTTTTTGTTTTGTTTTTGTTTTTTTTTGTTTTTGTATATTGGTAGGCATATTGAAGTTGTGCCCATCCATGTTGGCTAGGATCAAGGCTCCTCTAGACAAGGCCTTCTTCACCGTGTACGAGCCCTCGTAGGTCAGGGCAAACTTTCCTCTGTGATCAAGCATGGTTGCACTTTTTCAAGACTAAGTCACCTTCTTCAAAGATTATAGGTCTAACCTTCTTGTTGAATACTCGCTCAACGCGGTGTTAGTGCAACTGTCGCAATCATGTGCTTCTCGTCTATCATGTTGAATTGCTCATATCAGGAACGGGCCCATTTGTCTTCTGACAGCTTTGTCCATGATAAGATTCTAAGAGATCTGATCTCTACCTCTGCAGGTAGGACGGCTTCCATGCCGTAGGCCAAGGAATACGGGGTTGCACCTGTGGAAGTACGAACAAAAGTGTGATAGGTGCCCAAGGCAAATAGCAAGAACTTGTGCCAATCCTTATAGGCATCTGTCATCTTCACCAAGATCTTCTTTATGTTTTTGTTGGATGCTTCCACCATGCCATTCATCTGGGGGCAGTAAGGAACTGAATTACGATGTTCGATGTTGAACTATTGGTAAAGGTGCTCAATCATTTTCCCATTTATATTCTTTCTGTTATCTATAATGAGCTCTCCCAGTACACTGTAGCTGCAGATGATATTCTGTTTAAAGAATTGAGCCACAACAGCTTGGGTGACACTTTTGTAGGAAGTGGCTTCCACCAACTTGGTGAAGTAATCAATGGCCTCCAAGATATACTCATGCCTATTTGAGGCTTTCGGAATCGCGGGTCCAATGACATCCATTCCCTAGGTTGAAAAAGGCCAGAGTGCTATTAGGGAGTTTAGGGGTCAGGGAGGAACATTCTTTCTATTTTGATAGACTTGGCAATAGTGGCATGTCCTCACATGCATTAAGCAAGTGAGGACATGCATGGGGGTCCACTAACATGGGCTCCAAGCAGGCCCTCATGCATCTCTTCCATTAAATGGTTAACCTTAGGGGCATCTATGCATTGAAGCAAAGTTGTGTTGTGGTTTCTTTTGTACAGGACTTCCTATTGGAAAAAACTAGTTTTGCGTCTCATACAAAATGCACAGCAAAAGCAATACAAGTCTCTTCTTCATTCATGTGAGATAACATGAAATATCTAGAATTTTAGAAGTAAAGAATAGAAAGGAATACCTTGATGTTGTGAAATTCAAAACAAAAGAAGTTTGAACTTGTGAAGACCTTCAGTCTTCACCCCAACTCCATGTATGCCCAAGAAGTGTTGTCTCTCAATCAATTATGTACGTACCTGTTCAAGAGAGAATGATAAATGAGAAAACTATATATTTTTCTTTTTAATCATAAGTATGTTTTTAACTGTTAAAAAGCAGTTACTTTATTTAATAGCTCTTATTAAATAAATAAATAACTGATTATCTAATTGGGCCAGTCCAGTTGGGCTTTAGTGTGTGGCTTGGTATGGGACCAAAGGGACGAATAAAACTCTAGCTCCAATAGGCTTCAAGCTTATCTATCAACTCTTGACAAGCCCAAAGTTACCATTAATTATATTTAATACTACTATATAAATATAATTGCACTCTAGGCTTTATTAATAAAATTAAATTTCAAGACTTTATTATCTAAACAATTAACCCTTTCATGAAAATATTCGTAGTAATACAAAATCATAATATATAACTACCACTTTGAAAATTACTACCTCTTGATCCTTGAGTACCCAGTTTAATCCTTTAAGTTATTCATATATATATTTTTAATCAAATTTCATAAAATATAAACTTTAGTAACTCTTTACTAAAGTGGTTAGGCCTAACACTCTGAATAACCAAACTCATTAAACTTATCTCAATGGAATAATTTATATCTCTACAAAGAGATTATGAATTCCATCTTGAGGGTATGTGTTCCTTTAGCACTATGTGTGGCTACCCAACATACTAAGGTTTTGACAGTTGAATTAGATCTCACTCCTAATATATCAAAGTAACATACATTTCATGATTGGGTTCACTATCCTCTCAGGATTGATAGTTTATGTAAATTAAAGTCGTGAGATTTATTATTCAATTGACAGTCGTTAATAGAATAATTCATCTTACAGCGTTCTAGTTCAATATGTCTTATACACTTAAGACACATCAACATATCAACTAGAAGTCTCCACTTCCATGATCAAGACAAACCATCTTAGTTGATATGTTATAGTCTTCACAAATGAAATGTCCAATTTCATCACCAATTACGAACTAAGGTTTTGAGGTTACAAAGAACTTGTGATTTATATCTTCTGTGACTAAATCACATAAATCACATACTATGCATCTCAAGGACTATATGATAATGTCCAAATATTCATGTCCCCATTATTTAAGATAATAAAACAACTTCATTATTTATAACATAATGTCATCCATAATATCATACATAGCATCGTACAATAGGATTTTAGGGAACTAATCCTAACTCTTCCCCACTCAAGAAAAACTAGCACGCCATAGGCCTGATGAATTTCTTCTCATTGCCTATGGCCCCAGGCGGGTATTCACCATCTGTGATATAAGCCATAATATCATAGTACCATGGTTTTCTATCGATTCTAGCTCCAACGTTCATGTATTCTTTGATATTCATGCAATAGGTCGAAACACCACAAACACCTATGCACAATTGTCGCATCTCATCTCCTTCTGCCAATTTAATCATGCTAGCCAAGGTGGCCAAAGCATCTACAAATTGGTTGTGTGCTCTGGGCAAATAAGTAAAGGTGATTTTTTGGAACTTTGGGATTAGGCGGCTGATAACTTTTGATACAGAATTAACTTGGTGTCACAGGCTTGCCACTTTCCCTCTGTTTGAGAGAAGATCAATACAGAATCTTCGGAGATGCTTAGATCATATGTGTCAAACTCCAAGGCAACTTGCAAGCCCATTATGCATGCCTCATACTCTATGACAATATTTATGCAATCAAAATTTAGCTAGACTGTAACAGGGATTTGCTGGCCCTTCGAGGATAGTAGAACTGCTCCCACTCCATTTCCAGTACTATCGGCGGCTCCATTGAAATAAAGCTTCCAACACCATGGTTCTACATTGCTGGGTTCTGGCTCTATCGCCAAAACATCTTCATTTGGGAAGAGGGATTCTGAGAATTCTGGATCGTTCAACGGCTGATCCACTAGGTAATTGGCTATGGCTTGGCCCTTGATGGCCTTTCACACCATAAACACAATATCAAACTCGAATAGCAACATCTGCCAACAAGAGACCTTCTGAGGGCAGGCTTTTCAAAGATGTACTTGATGTAGTCCATATGGGAAATCAACCGCGTGGTGAAGTAGAGTATGTATTGACACAACTTACAAGAGGCCCATGCTAAGGCGCAACGTGTCTTTTTGATGGCGATGTAATTGATCTCACAATTGGTGTACTTCTTACTCGGGTAGTATTGCCTTCTCTTTATAATCAGGTTCATTTAACTGGCCTAAAATGAAACCCATAGATGTCTCTTGCACCGCCAAGTAGAGAATCAACGGATATCCCAGCGTTGGGGGAACCAGAACAGAAGGGTTCAACAAGTACTGCTTAATCTTGTCAAATGCCGCTTGGCACTCATCTGTCCATTTTATCTGTCCATAGGAAGCTTCAAACTTGTTTCTCGATTTTCAGCGCAGCATGTCCCTAATGGCCTGGACTTTCACTAGGTCCACTTCAATTCCTCTTTTCCTGACTATGAAGCCAAGCAATTTCCCTAAACTGGCTCCAAAGACACACTTACTAGGGTTAAGCCTTAAACCTGTACTTGACGAGGTACTTGAATAGCTTTCTCAAATCTATCAAATGATCTCTAGGAGTGCGTGACTTGGAAATCATATCGTCCACATAGACTTCAATCTCCTTATGAGTCATATCATGGAACAGGGTTACCTTGGCTCCCTAGTAGGTCGCCCTAGCATTCTTTAAGCCAAATGTCATGACATCGTAGGCATAAGTTCCCCAATGAGTGGCGAACATTGTCTTGGCATTGTCCTGTTTAGTCATCTTGATCTGATTATAACCAGAGAACCCGTCCATAAAGGAGAAGAACATGTTGGTTGTGGTGTTATCAATTAAGGTATCGATATATGGCAAGGAAAATTATCCTTTAGGCTGGCCCAATTCAGATCTCTATAATCGATGCACATGTGTACCTTTCCATCTTTCTACAGCACGGGAACAATGTTTGCAACCCAATCAGAGTAGACTATGGCAGTAAGAAACTTTTAACTGCTTTAATACTTCTTCTTTGATTTTCAGGATAATCTCTGACTTCATCCTTTGGAGAGACAGTTGCATTGAGGGGCATTCGGGTTTAACCAGAATCTTGTGGACAACAATCTCTGTATCCAAACCAGGCATATCTTGATAAGACCAAACAAAAATTTCCTTGAATTCCTTTAATTGAGCTATGAGCTCGTCTTCCATGTCTTTGGGAAAGTTTAGCCCAATCTTGACAGGTTTTTCCTTCTTCCCTTCGTTGACTAGGTTTATCACTTTTGTTTCTTCCATATTGGGCTTGGACCCTTCACTCTCTCTATTCAAAGCTTCTAGGATGTCTCGAGGTAAGTTCGGGACCTCTTCCAATCCTTCAACATCGTTATCTAACTCTATTGTCTTATTCACATCATCCACACCCTTGTTAAGGCAAAGGGATGATGTACCCATTTGGGAATCAAAACAGATCCTATAAAGCGGAACATATATAAAGAAACATAAGATAATTTGCACACACATATTCATAGGAAAGAAAATAAAGAGAGATGCAAGAATTTTCCTGAATAACACACTAAATGTTTCATTAATGGGTTATGGGTAGGGGGAAAACAAAGTTCATGCCTGATAATGATAAAAGGGAAATGCTCTTTTTTGTTATTTCTGGGAAAAAAAACTAGGGAAATGAACATGAAATACAAATAAAGTAGGAAATGACATAATCATTCAAAACAAACTAAATATGATATTCCAACTCTCTCGGGTGATCAAGAGGCCCAATCACTCGATAATGGAATACTCCTTACTCAGCCGGTGCAACCACAAAGCAAGGCTTGATGGTCCAAAGGCTTGCTGTCTCACTTGGTATCCCTGGTCAGATAGTAGAAGTCGGATCATCTATAGAAGATGTGATAGTGTTCATGAAGAACTCTTAGGACAGAGCTAAATAATGCAAGCCAGATCAGGCTTCTTCTCTTCCAATTCCTTGAAAGGTTCTAGCATAATGACCTCAGTCAGAACCGGAAAAGTGGTTCTAATATGGGGAATAGACATCCTTGAAGTGTCACACTTCCTCTTCTTTCCTCTGGAACCTTGAAAGAGCTCTTCATGAGTGGGTTTGTACCCCAAATCAAATCAGAGCTCCCATGTCCACGACTTTGTGGCCTTGGCCTAATTGGTACCCAAACTTGAGCATCTCCTTTGCAACCATCAAAACTATTGCGAGCTAGTCGGACTCAAGCTCTAAAGCATTGTGAATCATGGAAACTAGCTTGAAGCAATGGAAAGATGCTTTTGGAAAAACATTAGCATCAATGTAAGGGATAGATGTCTCTTGTAAAATAGCAATGGGCTCTTCAGCCATAATGATTATCAATTGATTCTCGGAGATGAACTTGAGTCTCCAATGGAGGGTAGACGTGACAGCGCCTACTGTATGCAACTAGGGCCTCCCTAAAAGTATGTTGTAAGGAGAGTAAACCTTAATCACTTGGAAGTTGACCATGAAGTATTTTAGGCCGATCTCAATCATTAACTCAATTTCACCTTGCACTTCGCGATGTGTGCCATCAAAGGCTCTAATGATCATAGTGTTAGGCTTAATAAGAGACATATCCACTTTCAGGCACTCAAGAGTGGCCATTGGGCAGACATTCAGGGCTAATCCATTGTCAATTAATACCTTTGTGACAATCATGTCTTAACATTTGACCATGATATGTATGGCTAAAGTATGATCTTTTCCTTTTGGAGGCAACTCATAATCTGAAAATGAGACTTGGTTGGTGGCCAACACCAATGATACCATACCCTCGAATGAGGAGTTTGTAATACTAGTAGGAACACGCGTTCCCTTTAATACCTTCAATAGAGCCTCACAATGGACCTCGAAAGATAGCAACAGGGCTAAAATAGAAATCATACCTGGAGATTTTTTCAACTGCTAAATCACACTATAATCGACCTTTTGGATGGTTTTCAAGAATTCCTCGGCTTCTTCAGTGGTGACCCTGGCTCGGCTATGCTCTTGCCAATCTCTTTCCTTCTTTCTTCTATTTCCTTATGAGTATAACATCGACCACCCCTAGTGAGTCTAGCTATGCCTAAAGAGATATTAGAGCAAATCTCTTCCTTTCCAATTCGGGTGGAGATCAAAGTCACATCGTACTTCCATGGGACACGATGGCTATCTTTGTAAGGGAAGGTCTTCGGCATACAGATGACCACGCCTTCTTGAGTCTGCAGATTTGGTGCCAAGGAAAACATCTTTGGACTGATGATGATTGGACTGGGTAGAGTAACTTCTAGAGCTTTTGGGCTAGAAGCCCTAGATATTCCTTAGGTAGGCTTTGTTAGAACTAAAGGATCGAAACCCCAAATGGCAGGGACAATAGGGGTTCCCTTTTGGACAAATCCTGGAGATGGCTTGATGATTCCAAGCAAAGATAAGATCAAAGGAGCAAAACACTCAATGGCTGGCAGAGTATATTCCTTCTTATGAGCTGATACTCCTAAATCCATAGATGATCCTATAATCTCTTCGACAATGACAGAAGTTAGAGGAGTTTGCGTCCTTATCCCTAGAGGAACCTTACAAAGGCGCTCTTGAAAGTACTCATCCCAATCTTTCCTTGATCCTATTTTCATAGCACTATGGCTAGTTCCCGCTTGGGTATTTCGAGGGCATAAGCTGGCTGCCATGCAATTTCTCCTTCGCACGACTTCTTTTTCGATCCAGATAATGCCATAGTTGGCTAAACTCTGAACTCGTGCTCTGAGCACTCCACAGTCAATAGGGTATGCTTGTCCCCACTATAACAAAATGAGCAAACTTTCCAGTCGAAACTTGGGGCTCCTATGTTCTCCTAAATAATGTGACTTTCTCAAGCTAGAGCCCACAACATGGCTTTCCAAAAAGATGAGGGGGATGAGTAATTCGGGATCCTTTTATTCACTAAAAAGAGAGAATTCATGTTCCCACCTTGATGAGAAAGCAAGGGATTGGTAATGACAGTCTGCCTGGCTGTATTGTTGAACTGTACTAACTCGTTGTCAATGAGATCTTGGATCTGGTGTTTCAAATGTATGCACTCTTCCAAGGTGTGCCCTTTGGCCCCAAAATGGTGCTCATATTTCTTTGATGGGTCAAAATCGGGTGAAGGAGGACCATCCTTGGGTTTTGCAAATATTGGAGTCACAAGCTTCTTCTCCAACAAATAGGGCATAAAGCTCTATCATGGACATGGGTAACACAGAGAATTTTCGTGGTTCCGCCTTGGGATATTGGGGTTGATCGGGCCTTCCCCTCTAATTGAATGCTCGGTAAGGTGCTTGGGTTGGCTAAACATGTTGTCAATATGGCCAGGACCGCCGGGTATTCGAGGTTGTATAGGCAATAATGACACCGCTTGGTCCTTTAGGTGCTTTGTCAATCATATGAACATCGGCTTCCTTCCCTTTACAGCCGATTACCCTTTTCAGTTGTTACTCTATCATAGAATTCAAAGCCTCAAGGCCAACCATTTTCTTGTTAGGGTTTATGCACTAAAATCCAATTTATTGGCATGTTATAAATAATTAAATTGTTTAATTATATGAGACTATTTATAAATGAACTAATAGGACATTATCATAATCCATGAGATGCATTCTATGTGATTTATGTGATTTAGTCACAGAAGATGTAAATCACAAGTTCCTTGTAAATTTAAAATGTAGTTCGTAGTCGGTGATGAAATTAGACGTTTCATCTGCGAAGACTATAACACATCAACTAAAATGATTTGTCTTGATCATGGAAGTGGAGACTTCTAGTTGATGTGTTGATGTGTCTTAAGATTTAAGACATATTGAATTGGATCGTTGTGAGATTAATTATTCCATCAACAACTGTCACCTGAATAACTAATCTCACGACTTCTAATTTCATAGACTCTTAATCCTAAAAGGGTAGTGAACTCGATCATGACATGTAGGTTACTTTGATATATCAGGAGTGAGATCTAATATTCATGGTCAAAACCTCAGTATGTTGGGTAACCACACGTAGTGTTGAAGGAACACATATTCTTAAGATGGAATCCATAATCTCTTGTGTAGAGACACGAAATATCCCTTTGAGATAAGTTTAATGAGAACTGGTTATTCAAGGCGCCCACTTTAGTAAGGAGTTACTAAAGCTTATATTTATTGAAATTGGATTTCAATAAATGTGAATAACTAAAAGATTAAACCGGGTACTCAAGGATAAAATAGTTGTTTACAAAGTGACAGTTTATTATGACTTTGTTCACTATGGATATTTCATGGAGGGGTCAAATGATATTATTAGAGTCTTGGGATATAATTTATTAATAAGGCCTAGAGTGCAATTATATTTATATAGTGGTATTAGATATAATTAATGGTAACTTTGGACTTGTCAAGAGTTGAAAGAAAAGTCCAAGGCCCATTGGAGCTACAGTCTTATTTGTTCCCTTTGGTCCTATCTCAAGCCACAAACTAAAGCCCAATTGGGTAGGCTCAAAAGTCTAACCCAATTAGATAATCAGATTTTATTTAATAAGAGTTATTAAATAAAGTAACTACCAAGGTAGTTAGAATGTACGTATGATAAAAGAAAGAAAATAGTTTTTCTCTACAAGGAGAAGAAGAAGGATTTTTCTTTAAGAATCAACGTACATAAAGACTGATTGAGAGACCACACTTCTTGGGCACCATGTGGAATTGAGATGAATATTAAAGGTATTCTCAAGTCTTAATTTTGAATTTCACTGCATCAAGGTACACTTTCTATTTTTTGTTCTAGAATTCAAGGTTACATGTTATTTCTTATGAATGAAGTAGATCTGTGTTTGTTGCTTCCGCTATGTGTTTTGTATGAGATGCAAAACCAGATTTTCCAACAATTGGTATCAGAGCAGTCTTCAATATCATGCTTGTATAACATGTGATTGAGTTTTAGAATTAAAGAAAACTATTTTCATAGTTGTCAAAATTATGCAGTCATTTTTCTTCATATTTTAGTTTTGAAACTACAATTTGATTAAAACTAATTTTGATGTTATGATATTGCTTAAGTTTGATTTTAACCACGTAAAATTGAATTTTTCCACTTTAACATCAATCAAAATTCAAGTTTTAATCTTCATCTCATAGTTTTTGATCAACAAGGATGTGTTTTGTTCATTGGAAACGTAAAAAACGGTTAAAAGAAAAACGGCTGTTTCTGGGCATTTTCATGACTGGCGAGTCGCGAGATGAGTCACGAGTGAGTCGTGAGAGCTTCTGGATGAACTCGTGACTGAGGTTTTGTGACTGGGCAAGTCGCCAGAACGAGTAGCCAAAACTCGCTACTCGCGAGAGTAGCCAGAATGAGTAGCCAAAAAAAATCTGATACCTGTTTTTCAACTCAGAACATGTTTAAACAAAGAAAAACAAAATAAGCACTAAATATGGACACAAAGAGTGATAAAATAAATATATATGGGTTCATATGTAAATTTTTTATAAAGGATTCATCATATATATATTTTCATGATCAAACAGTATATATATGCTAGAATTAAAGTATTTTTGTTATTGGTTAAAAAATCTTTAATGAAATTTATTCCTAATGAGATTAGGAATATGCTTTCAAGAGTTTCTAGCATTATTAGGGTTCTTGATAATAATCTTGAAAACCTTAATGTTTGATATGTGAATCCTCATTCATAAAATCAAAAAGGTGTTTTTGATGGAAAAACAATGAAGATGTCAAAATCGGTTACCTAAAAATTCTAGAAAAATTCAGTTTTGCATTTTTTGATCGATCGAGTAATAGGTTCGACCGATCGAAGGTACTGAATTTTGAATTTTCACTTATTTTTTACTAAGTGTTAAAACTTTGATAAAAAGAAAGGCAATGTGATTAATTTTATAGTCCTTAAAAATTAAGGACATTTATTAATCGTTATCTAACTAAAAGATCTAATGAGATCAAAGATATTAGTTAAATAGAACTCTTAGTCCTAAATTTTTTTATGATTAAAAGTCATTAATTTATTTTAATTAGAGGGTTTTAATGAGATTAAAATTCTAATTAAAGGTATATAGTTTCTAATGAGATTAGAATATTTTATTTAGTAAATTAAGGATAGAGTTCTATATAACGAGTTTTTGTACCATTAGAGTTTAAGGAATCCAAAATAATTTAGGATTTCCATTTTAGTTAGTGATTCTAATGAGAATAGAGTCTTCACCAAGTGCAAGGTTATTAGTTGTGATGGGATCACAATTATTTAAGAAAAACCCAAATAACGAGTAGGAGTACTGAAATAACCATTTTGTTAAGTTTATTGTAATGTGAATAGATACCTTGTCTTGACTTCGAGTCTTGCATTCCATGCAGAGGGTATTTACTTCACGGATTACAAGGTTAAACTTCTTTGTGATTACGCGAATGTTCGTTACGCTATTGTGACGTGACTTAGTCAAATCACATTGAATTTAAACAATTAAACACATTTGATGTGTAGGGTTAAAATTGTGATAAGATCACAATGATTTCAATACAATCCACTTGTTCTAAAATTTCTAGTGGGAGGGAGATTCAAGGGTTGGATCTCACGGCCTCCATTGTCGGTTCATAGTGGTGTGGGGTAAACATCTCGTCTTGGCCTCGAGCCTTGTGTTCCATGCGGAGGGTACTTATTTCATGGTACTACAAGATTGAACTTCCCAATTTATAGTGGTGTGGGGCAAGCACCTCGTCTTGGCCTCGAGCCTTGCGTTCCATGCGGAGGGTGTTTTTGCATCATGTTACCACAAGATTAAGCCTTATAAGGGTAGAGTTATGTGGCTACACATGGGTCTAGGCAATGGTGTACACTAGACTAAGTTTGGTAGTATCCTCTATGCTGAGTTCTTACTATTATTACTTAAAGGTCAAAGGAAGAGTGGCAAATTATTTTTGTTTGGTAAGAGTTACCATGATAGCATTAATAATGAGAATAATTCTCGCCTAATCATAGTGGTTGGTATTCACTTTATGCTGAGGAATATTAATTGCGGGATTAGGTTGTCGTTGCACCTAGTATAGTATGGTTTTCGGGTTCCATATTATATGGTTATGGATGCAAAATATAATGTTCTTGTAATTATGTTCATAGTCTCAAAATGAAGTTGTCATAAATTTTTGTTCTCTAACTACTATCTTAATTGAATCACATTAACTAAGAAATAATTTCAGGCATGGTGCTTAAAGGAGCTGAAGTACGTAAATATATTTCGATTCACATTGTTATAATTTCCTATACATGATGCATTTATGGAAAATAGTTTATGATGTGATCATAGTTTCCATTGAAATGCTAAAATGTTACATTGGCTTCTATCTCCATTGTGCTACAACATGAGATGCAAGAGTTAGTACTAAACTTAGACTTTATATTAAGTCTAAATGAGATGTTTGGCATGAATCATATTAAGTGCCAAGAAAGGCTTAAGGAGTTCTAATTCTATATCGTTACGCTATTGTGACATGACTTAGTCAGATCACATTGAATTTAAAAAATTAAACACATTTGATGTGTAGGGTTAAAATTGTGATAAGATCACAATGATTTCAATACAATCCACTTGTTCTAAAATTTCTAGTGGGAGAGAGATTCAAGGGTTGGATCTCACGGCCTCCATTGTCGTTCATAGTGGTGTGGGGTAAACATCTCGTCTTAGCCTCAAGCCTTGCGTTCCATGCGGAGGGTGTTTTTTTCATGGTACTACAAGATTGAACTTCTCGGTTTATAGTGGTGTGGGGCAAGCACCTCGTCTTGGCCTCGAAACTTGCGTTCCATGCGGAGGGTGTTTTTGCATCATGGTACCACAAGATTAAGCCTTATAAAGGTAGAGTTATGTGGCTACACATGGGTCTAGGCAATGGTGTACACTAGACTAAGTTTGATAGGATCCTCTATGCTGAGTTCTTGCTATTATTACTTAGAGGTCAAAGGAAAAGGGGCAAATTATTTTTGTTTGGTAAGAGTTACCATGATAGCATTAATAATGAGAATAATTCTCACCTAATCATAGTGGTTGGTATTCACTCTATGCTGAGGAATATTAATTGCGGGATTAGGTTGTCGTTGCACCTAGTATAGTATGGTTTTTGGGTTCCATATTATGTGGTTGTGGATGCAAAATATAATGTCCTCGTAATTATGTTCATAGTCTCAAAATGAAGTTGTCATAAATTTTTGTTCTTTGACTACTATTTTAATTGAATCGCATTAACTAAGAAATAATTTTTGGCATGGTGCTTAAAGGAGCTGAAGTACATAAATATATTTCGATTCAGCATTGTCACAATTTCCTATACATCATGCATTTATGGAAAATAGCTTTTGATGTGATCATAGTTTCCATTGAAATGCTAAAATGTTACATTGGCTTCTATCTCAATTGTGCTACAACATGAGATGCAAGAGTTAGTACTAAACTTAGAGTTTATATTAAGTCTAAATGAGATGTTTGGTATGAATCATATTAAGGGCCAAGAAAGGCTTAAGGAGTTCCAATTCTATATCATTTTATGAAAATGCTATAATTTAATTTTAAAATGAATTGGAATTTTTGGGTGTAGAGATTAATTGTTAAGCTCATATGGATATGATCCATAAGTCGTTGTTAGAATCATTTGATCAATTTAGATTGTTTTGAAACTAAATAAATTCCTTTTATATTATCTGAGTTGATAAGTGAGTTCTACGCAACAGAAGACATCCTAAAAGCTAAGGCTAGGATCAATATGATTTAATTCACATTCTTAGCCTGAACCGAAAGGTAAGGGTGGTAAGAAGTGGAATTATAATACCAAATAGTTTGACAAGCTAGTTGCCCTAGTAGTTGCCAAAAGGAAATTAGACTTAAAAGTATGACCAAAAGGAAAGTGTTTCCATTTTGGAAAAGCTAAGCATTGTCCATGATTGTTTTCTAGATGGAAATTTACATGTTTTACTATTTAAAGAGAAAGTTTTCATCCTTTGGTATTGTATGTTTTGACTCTTACGTCTAGATCTTATTAATCTAAATAATATTCAAGATAGGTGAAAGATGGGCTTTTAAAACCATTATTTTGTTATATTCCCATTCTATGAATTCTATTTAGAGGATAATAAGATCTAGGGCTCCTTTTTATAAAGGAATAAAGTTCCAATGACTTCTTTAAGTTAGTACATACATAAAGGAGGAATAGAGCTTTTTTTAGAGGTAGAATTTTCTAGAAGAAAAATCTCAGAATTTGTTGTAAGACAACTATAAAATACATTTAGAAATGAGATGGATGTATTAGATACACCACAAGACATTATTCAGTAGATAACTATTACACCAGTACAATATTGTAGTGGGAGGATTATCAATTACTAAATAAATTCATACTTTTGGAATAAACTTTTGAAGCCATTCCACAAGGATATGAATTTGATCCTCGGTCCTATGTAAAGGCAATAGATGATATGAATATGGATTACTGGATCAAGGTTATGTAAATAGAATTGGATTCTATTTAAAGTCTAGAACTTGTAGAGGCACCTAGTGGCATTAAGCCTATTGTTTTCAAATAGGTCTACAAGTAAATGAGATTGATAGATTTGAAGGTGCAAACGTTCAAAGTCAAGACTAGTGGCGAAAATATTTATTCAGAAAGAAATGTTTTGACTATGAAAAGATTTTTTCACCAATAGTCAAGTTTGACTCTATCTAGATTCTCTTTTCATTATGTTTCATTGGATGAAATATGGAAATGGATATCGAGAAAGCTTCTCTCTAGTAGCAATCTTGAGGAAGACATCTATATGATGTAACTAGACTTGTTCATAGCAAAGAACTAGTAGTATTTAGTATGCAAGTTGCTTAAAGTCCATTTATGGACTAAAGTAAGCATCTAAATCATAAAATATCATCTTTGATCAAGTAATCAAATTGTTTGATTTTGATCAAGTATTAAAAAGCCTTATGTGTGTAAAATCTATATAGAATAATAAATTTCTTAATGCATGTTGATGATATTCTAATCATTTAGAATGATGTAGAGTTATTGTCATCAATGAAGATTTTTTGTTGTCTAGTCCAATTTGATATAAAGTACTTGGGAAAGACTGGTCACATCCTACGAATTAAACTTTGTTAAAATTTAGAAATTAGGATGTTGGGTCTATCTCAAACTACTTAAATAGATTAGATTCTAGCCAAGTATAGCATGTAATACTTCAAGAAAGGATTCTTTCCTTTTAAGTTCGAAGTTTCTTTATATAGTACTCTAGTCCTAAGACATATAAAAGGAAGAGCATATTAAGACGGTTCCTTATACCTTATCAATAGGAAGTCTTTATGCTATGCTATATACTAGGCTAAATATCTATTTTGTGGTGGGCATGGTAAGCAAATATGAATTGAATCTAAGATCACTTAATTTAGTGGGAGTAAAGCATATACTCAAATATCTTAGGAGAATGAAGGATTATATGCTTGTCCACCAAAGTGAGGATTAGATGGTTACTGGTTGTACAAATACTGACTTTGTTAGGGTTTATGCCTTAAAATCCAATTTATTGGCATGTCATAAATAATTAAATTGTTTGATTATATGAAACTATTTATAAATGAACTAATGGGACATTATCTTAGTCTATGAGATGCATTGTATGTGATTTATGTGATTTAGTCACAGAAGATGTAAATCACAAGTTCCTTGTAAACTCAAAATGTAGTTCATAGTTGGTGATGAAATTGGGCGTTTCATCTGTGAAGACTATAACGTATCAACTAAGATGATTTGTCTTGATCATGGAAATGAAGATTTCTAGTTGGTATATTGATATGTTTTAAGAGTTAAGACATATTGAACTGGACCGCTGTGAGATTTATTATTCTCCGAACGACTGTCAAATGAATAATAAATCTCACGACTTCTATTTACATCAACTCTTAATCCTGAGAGAATAATGGACTTGATCATGAGATGTAGATTGCTTTGATATATCAGGAGTGAGATCTATTAGTCACAGTCAAAACCTCAGTATGTTAGGCAGCCACATTTAGTGTTGATGGAACATATATTCTCAAGATGGAATTCATAGTCTCTTAATGGAGATACAAAATATTCCCTTGAGATAAGTTTAATAGGTTTGGTTATTCAAAGAGTTGGACCCAACCACTTTAGTAAGGAGTTACTAAAGTATATATTTATGGAATTGGATTTTATAAATATATAATGAATAACTTAAAGGATTAAACCGGGTACTCAAGAATTAAGATGTAGTAATCTTCAAAGTGGCAGTCTACATTCATGACTTTATATTACTACGAATATTTTATGAAGGAGTTGCATGTACAGTAAAGTCTTGGGATATAATTTATAGATAAGGCCTAGAGTGCAACTATATTTATATAGTGATATTAAATATAGTTAATGGTAACTTTAGACTTGTCAAAAGTTGACAGAAAAGCCCAAGGCCCATTGGAGCTAGGGTCTTATTGGTCCCTTTTGGTCCCACTCTAAGCCACACACAAGAGCCCAATTAGAATGACCCAAAAGACTAGCCTAATTAGATAATCAGTTATATATAAGGAGAGAAGAATACAGAATTTCAAAAAAGAGACTTTTTCATAAGTGTTTTTCATTAAGAACATACAAGAAATGAAATGGTTTGTATGTGAGTGTTGGACACTTTCCTATTCTCTCCTTGGAAACTGATTGAGAGACCACACATCTTGGGTGTTAGTGGAATTGGAGTGAAGATTAAAAGTGTTCTTAAAAACTTATGATCTTTGGTTTTGAATTTCATTGCACCAAGGTACGCTTTCTTGTTCTTAAATTCTGAAACTTACATAGTACATGTTATCAATTGCGAATGAAGTAGATTAGTTATTTTTCCGCTGTGCATTTTTTTTTGTATGAGATACAGACACGTATTTTCCATGTATTTTCCAGCAGACTTGTAGTTTGATTGTGATTCATGAAGTTGGACTTCAAGATATGTGTTCATCCTAGGTGGTGAAGATACACATTAAGCGTAAGTATTGTCTCATTATAAAGATATGAGTACTTGATTTTTAGTAGTAGAAAAGATAATTTATGAAATGAATCTGGCAAAAACTTGTTTCAAAACCTTGCCCTAGAATGATTATCAATTACTCTAAAGGGAAATAAGTGTCGGATATATGGTAAATTGTCTTTGAGGGCAAGTGGGAGATTGTTAGGGTTTGTGCCCTAAAATCCAATTTATTGGCATGTTATAAATAATTAAATTGTTTAATTATATGAGACTATTTATAAATGAACTAATAGGACATTACCACATGAGATGCATTATATGTGATTTATGTGATTTAGTCACAGAAGATGTAAATCACAAGTTCCTTGTAAACTCAAAATGTAGTTCGTAGTCGGTGATGAAATTGGACGTTTCATCTGCGAAGACTATAACACATCAACTAAGATGATTTGTCTTGATCATGGAAGTGGAGACTTCTAGTTGATGTGTTGATGTGTCTTAAGAGTTAAGACATATTGAACTAGACCATTGTGAGATTAATTATTCAATCAAAAACTGTCACCCAAATAATTAATCTCACGACTTCTAATTTCATAGACTCTTAATCCTGAAAGGGTAGTGAACTCGATCATGAAATGTAGGTTACTTTGATATATCAGGAGTAAAATCTAATATCCACGGTCAAAACCTCAGTCTATTGGGTAACCACACATAGTGTTAAAGGAACACATATTCTCAAGATGGAATCCATAAGCTCTTTTCTAGAGACACGAAATATCCCCTTAAGATAAATTTAATGGGAACAGGTTATTCAGAGCGCTCACTTTAGTAAGGAGTTACTAAAGCTTATATTTATTGAAATTGGATTTCAATAAATGTGAATAACTAAAAGATTAAACCGGGTACTCAAGGACAAAATAGTTATTTACAAAGTGACAGTTTATTATGACTTTATTCATTATGGATATTTCATGGAGGGGTCAAATGATATTATTAGAGTCTTGGGATATAATTTATTAATAAGGCCTAGAGTGAAATTATATTTATATAGTGGTATTAAATATAATTAATGGTAACTTTGGACTTGTCAAGAGTTGACAGAAAAGCTCAAGGCTCATTGGAGCTAGAGTCTTATTTGTTTGGTCTCATCTCAAGCTACAAACTAAAGCCCAATTCGGTAGGCCCAAAAGGCTAACCCAATTAGATAATCAAATTTTATTTAATAAGAGTTATTAAATAAAGTAACTACCAAGGTAGTTAGAATGTTCGAATGATAAAAGAAAGAAAACAGTTTTTCTCTACAAGGAGAAGAAGAATGATTTTTCTTTGAGAATTAATGTACATAAAAACTGATTGAGAGACCACACTTCTTGGGCACCATGTGGAATTGAGATGAATATTAAAGGTATTCTCAAGTCTTAATTTTGAATTTCACTGCATTAAGGTATGCTTTCTATTCTTTGTTCTAGAATTCAAGGTTACATGTTATCTCTCATGAATGAAGTAGATCTGTGTTTGTTGCTTCTGCTGTGTGTTTTGTATGAAATGCAAAACCAAATTTTCCAACATTTCTTGCTTCTAATACCCTCATAAATGTGCTTCCTAATAGGAATTAGGCTTGCAAAGTGAGTGACTTGGGCACTAGTCATCTTCTCGTAGTAAGGAGGCTTACGGTTTTCAGTGAACCACTTGATCATTTCATCTTCCATCATGGGAGGAAGAAATTGGGTGGCTAGCTCCCTCCACCTTTAGGCATACTCACAAAAAACTTTCCCACTCTTCTTTTATGTCCTCTGAAGAACTGTATGGTCAGAAGCTATCTCAATATTGAACCGGTAATACTCCAAGAAGGCATTGGCCATATCTCTCTAGCTGGAGGTCTTTTCCAATCTCACATACCATGTGGCTACAAGACCAGTCAAGCTATCAAGGAAAATCTAGCAGAGCAAATGATGATTGTCTCCATAGGGTGCCATCTTCCTACAAAACATGCACAGATGGGCGCAAGGATCTCCAGTGCCAACATAGTAGACAAACTCGGGTGCCTTGAACTTGGGAGGCATAATGACTTGAGGGAAAATGGTCAGGCTGTTTAGATCGACATTTCCTCGGGCGCTAAAGCCCTCTATAATACGGATTTCCTTAGTTAAGGACTCCACTTGACTTTTGACCTGACCATAACCAGAATCTAAGGTCTTTTCCTTAGGAGGATTCAATTCTTGGTCACCCCCTTATGGGACGAATGGTAGTGTGATTTGGCCTTGATTTGGATCTGGTGGTGACCGAGTCTCATTCTCAGACCAGGGCACAAAACCCTCTAAAATGGGACCAAATGAATCTCTGTTCCCTCCTACAACCAGCTATTGCATCATGTGCATCATCTCTACCATCAGTTCTTTCATCTGCATGAACTCAATAACACTTACTTCAGAAGCTGAAGGATCACTAATGGACATCGCTCAAGCACGAGACCTAGTGATGATGGGATCATGACTTGCTGGTAACTTGGACTGTTTCCTTTGAGCAATCTTTTCTCTTTATAATCCTAGAAAGAAAAAGAATGGGATGGAAAAGAAATGGAGTGCATTTGAAATTTTGACAATGTGGAAATACAAAACAAACACAAAATTTGTTTAGGTTCTTGCTTATTAAAAATTGACCTATCATTTTCGAAAATATTGGCTTGAACCCCTGAGAGGGTGTTTATCATGGTGAGTTCCAATAGTAATGCAGAATTAGTTTACAAGCTTGTCAAGTAACCAAAATTTTCATATCATGCTTGAATTTACAAACACCCTTCTCTTTTGATTACAAAGAAAGCAATGCTTTTACAAAACTTTGGCTTTTTACAATGCCCCCAAATCATGGGCAATAGACAATGGCTCCAACAGTGGGCCTTTTTCAATACAAGAAAATTCAAATTTACAATGAAGAGGCTTCATTCTGGATGGTCTTTCCTTCTCAAAGAAGATCTTGAACTCTTGGCATTGTCCTCCTTGGTGCAGAGTTCTGGCTACTTGCCACAAATTTTACCTGTAGACATTTACATGACAAAGCCATTAGTGTATGCATGCATACCCATGTAGGGTTGGAAACCCTTAGGGATTGGGTATGAAATAATGTGTAAGCAACAAGGTTGCTTTTCCCTAGGGATTAATCACAGATGCTGTGTAAACAGGATGGATAGAACCTAGAGTAGACCTCACACATCAGAAATGGGAGTTGCCACCTAGTTTTTGCAATAGTCTAGGAACCATATATATAGCGTCCTCTCGAGGAAAGACCATTGATCTTACTGCCAGAGATATGATTTCAGAGTTAAGGTATGGTCTTGGGAAGGTGTTAGGCAACCAAAATCGTCCAACCCTAAGGTTGGCTTCCTCTCATTATGTCTTATGCCTTAACCCTATTAAAGGCACACTCAATATTGTTATCTAACTCACACACACACACACACACACACGCGCTAATATGCATCTAAACGCACAACATGGCATCAATCATCCCTAACCATACATCTATCATGTTTGTAAATCAAAGCCTAACATTCATCTAGCATGGCATCTCCTAACATGCATCTAGCATGGCATGGCATAAACTCGAGCACATTACTATCATCATATCCATCCAAGGCAAAAACATAGGCATAGCAAGTAAACATAGATCATCACATGTATTCCAAGCTTTCAGACATTAAACATCAAATAAACACATTACATCATTGAAATGCATGTTCATACCGATGCATGACTTACCTCGCTTACCTTGTAGCAATTTAGCACCTATGGCATTATGCATGAGCATGTGAATGCATGTTCATGGCATCAAAATAAACCCTAATTCTAACATGTGAAAAGCAAACAAGCAAACAAATATGTGAAACAGAGACTTAGAACCATGAATAAATGAAAAAGGATCTAAAACAGAGGTATACATGTGAAAGCAGAAGCAAAACAAACAACAAAATTAGGGTTTTCGGGGCAGAAACCAAACAGATGCTTGACTCGTTTTAAATTTTTGCTTGTCTAGAGTTTTTGGTCAGAAACCCACATGCGCAAGCAAGATTATGCGCACGTGGGTTTCTGCCCAAAAACTCTAGAAACAAGCAAAATTTTAAAATGCTAAATCTAACATCCTCAAGCTCTTTAGACATACAAAAATGTAAACTTTGACTACATAAACATATTGAAACATAAAACAAGCAAAGAAACAAACAAAATCATAATTAAACTAAAGAAAATAAAAGAAAAGGTTTATAACTATACCTCAAAGAAAAGCTCTTTAAGATTGATTTTTAACCATTCGCCTCAGTCAAATCTATTCACAATTCAATAAAAGAGTGATTAGTAATCTTAAACTCAAAGATCAATACTAGAAAAGGCCCTAATCAAAAGAAAATTAACTTGAGGATGTTTTTTGAAAAACTCCCTCTTTGATTCACTATTTCTAGTGAATCTTAGTGTTTTCTCGTGGGATTTCTGTGTGTTTTGAAAATATACCATGTAAGGCTACTTATAGTGTGAAAATAAGGGTTTGGAACGACTCCCAGACGATGTGGGATTCGTTCCAAACCTCAACATTGATGCACAAAACTTGCCTTGTTTAGTTTCTAGAATTTCTAGTGCGTGCGCAGGATCATGCCTACGTGCACATGTAGATTGCTATGTGCACAGGCCGATTCTTCATGTGCATAGCGAGGGTTTCCTTTGCCTCACTTTTCCAAAAATAGATTTATTTTCTCACTAAAATTTATATTTTTCATTTTAACATTTCTCAAGTCAATTTAACATCTGATTAGGCCTTAAACTAACCTTTAGGTCTTAGAATTCAGCATCATTGGAGAATGGAGGCCCAAGTCATAAAGGGTACAAACTGTGGTGTCTACAGATGCCCCTTTTTTGATTCGTGAGCTCCGCTGATGGAATCAAAATAATAAGAGACAAAACATTTTGTTTCAACGTACAACTCGAGCCCAACCCACGCATATGACACACATCATGCATACATGGGGCAGAGTGCAACTTCAAAGAGCTACATGGGATTCATATGTCCGAATTCCCACCTTTGTTGCTCAAGAAACGAGCAACGATAGGTTCACTATCCCAAAACCTATTTTACCAATTACAAGCAAAAGGCAAGTGACTCATTATCCTAGAGTCACTAAAAAGAAAAATCAAATAAAGGTGCTCTTACGAGCTTAAAAAAACAAACAGGAGTGCTCTTACAAGCTTAGAAAGGATATATATATATATATATATATATATATATATATATCTGTGGTGTCCAACTGGGGTTCTTGCCTCAAACTTCTCCAGGTGGTACTTGTCTTTCATCTCTATCTCTACCTATTCTGGTAAGGCTCTTGCCTCGGGGTAACGTTGGTCTCCATCTCTACCTCTTGTACCATTCTTACATGTTCAATTCCCATAGGATATATGCACAAAATATGTATGATGTGCCTGCATGTTCAACTCCCGATGGATATGTGCACGAATTCTGACTATTATAGGATCTGTGCCTACATATTCAATTCCCGAAGGATATGTGCGCAAGTTCTATGTTCTTCCTTTCTGACTTGCATGGGGTTTCATGCCTGCATGTCCAATTCCCGTAGGATATGTTCACAAGTTCTATGTTCTAACTTGTTTGACTATTTTTGGATGAAAGATCCATTAGGGATGCTAAAGGACTCACTGTGGAGTATAATTTTGTTGAAAAGTGTTCTGGTGTTGATTCCAACCAACCAATTTATTTGTTGGTTGGGATTTTAGGGTAAGTATTTTTGGAACAGGGCATTTTTGTGGATATCATGATGATTGGCAAAGTTTTTTTTGTTTGTGATTTTTTTGATATTTCTCATCTGGCGTATCCTTGTTAATTGTAGAATCTCAAGAGTTGGGATAGTCTACAGTTGCTAAAGCCCAGGTGGGTGGTGTTAGCCCTACACATTAGAAATGTCATCAATGAAGCCAACTTCCAAACCTTTTTCCGAGCTCTTTTGGATCACAACACCACTGAGTATAAGGATCTTCAACTATTTGTCGCATTTTCTGAGTGATTCTAGGATACTACTTGTACCTTTCATTTTTTGGGCATTAGCGAGGTGATGTTGACACCATATGACTTCTCAGTCATTATTGGCTTAAAATTGGGTGGTGAGAGAATTGAGGGTAATGATTCCATTTCACCAGTGGAGATCAAGAGTCTTTTGGGTGTGATCCCTCCACGAGTTAGGAGTAAGAATGTGCCCTTGATGTGGCTATATACCAATATTGACAAGTGCGAGACTATGGCAACTGGCACCTGAATGTTTATGCTCCTCTTCATTGAAACTCTCTTATGTCCTAACTTGGGGAGCACAATGAGTTTACGTTACTTGTGTAGTTTGAGGGATATCAATTGGATCAAAAATTATGATTCGGGCAACATGGTTTATGCGACCCTCTTGCACTTTATGACTAAGTTTTCTTGGCGTAGTCTTTCAAGCTTAGGAGGTGCACCATTTGTTTGGCAGGTGAGATTTAAATTCTAGGTCGGGTGTATTTTGCAAAGGTCATTTGTGTTGTTGTGTTGTTGTTGATATGTGATGATTTTTTAAGGTCTGCATGTATGAATATTTTGGTGTTGGTCTTCAACTTTTGGTAGATGTTGATGATATGTTTCAAACGTTTCTTCACTAGCTACCTAAGTATCATCTGTCAACGCCTTCCAAGCATTCTTTGCAGGCTTAGCGAATGGTAATTAATGGCTTAGATGTCGATGAGGTGAGTTTTTTTTTATTGTTTTTTTTTTTGTGTTTGGGTATGGCTTCTTTCATTCTGGGGTCTTTGTGATGTTTTTCATTTTGGGTTCTTTGTGATGTTCAGGTGTCCTTAAATCCTTGGCTTGGATATGAGGAGCATGATGAGTGTGCATGGGCTCATGAGTTGAATGATCATCAAGTGTTGTTTAAATGTGGCCATAGGAGGTATTGGTATCTTGGTGACTGAGTACTGGCTTAGGTTCAACACATGTACCCTCCTAAACCAATTCCTGCTTATCTTTATCCTTCTATCCAGTTGGCAGACCTTCTGACTAACAAAGAAATTGCTCGTGCTTGGATTGGTCGCACCGTTCTCGGGATACCAGGAGACTATCTTGAATTTGTCCAAGCTCACTTGCAAGGTCACTTAGCTAACGTCTCTGGAGCATAGGTGACTTTCTTTCTTTTCCCAAATCAACTTGCATCATGACTCGCATCATCATCTTTAATTTTCTTTATTTTTCCCTTTGTGAAAATGTTTGAATGTTGCATTTTTAGGTTTCATCTTCTAGAGCAGAAAGTCCTCATACTAGCAATGTTGGTGGTCCTTCTAGTTCTTTTATGGAGACATATCCCCATTTTCCAGGCAATATGAGATCATGAATTCTAATGTATCTTTTAGCTATGTGGATCTAAGCAAGCCGGAGTATGCCCCAAATGTCCCTTGGACTGACCCGGTACATTTCCAAATCCTTTAGTCTCTAGTCTCATTTTTTTCTCTATTGAGTTGGTTCTAAACTTATGGCCTTATGCTCTAGGTGGGTGTTGATCTTGTGGAAGAAAGCATGCGAATGATTGGAGGCTTGTAGGTGGTGGCATGCACGCAATTTTCCCAATATGTGCTCAACAAAGTGAATTGGGTAAAGGATGATAGTCCCTTAATGATTTTTTTTTATTTATTGAAATTCATAGTAATGAACTTAACACCTATCTTTGGTGATTTTTCAGAGCAATCGAATGGCAACGATTGAGGCCAACACAAGATTCTTGGAAGAAAGAATTGGAAACCTTGAATTTCATAATAGGTAACAAGAATCTCAGTTTCATGCAAGTCAAGAGCGAGAAGGAGACACAGAGGGTGGTTCTTCTAGGGGTGGGTCTAAAAGATCTTCCCGCAGGTAGACTTGAAGTCTGAATGATGCTTGACTCGTATTTTAATTTTCCTACAAGAGACAAAATATTCCTTAGTCAGACAATTTGTATTAATTTCCACTTTTAGCTTTGTGTCCTTAGATGACTTTTAGCCTTGCTAAAATTTAGATGAGACAAGTTTAGAATTCACTTGATGAGGCTTTGTAGTGTACAATTTGAACTTATCTGACCACTTCTGATGTAATTTGTACTCACTTGAATGAGGCACTATCAAATGCCCCTAGATTGAAAATTTATGCATTGATGATTTAAAAAAAAAAAAAGTTTCTCTCTTTTTTTTTTTTTGGAAAAGAGATGATTGATTTGATTTGTTTCAGAAAAGGGGATAAGGCAAGGCCAAATGCCCCTAATTTAGAAAATGAATGCACAATTTTGAAAATTTTTGAGTTGGGTAATTTCCTCTTCTTTTTTTGAAACAAATGATGATAGTGATGACTCTTTTTGAGGAACGGACAAGGTATGGCCAAATGCCTCAGTTTGACAATCAATGTGAATTTTTGAGAAATTTTGTGGCACAATTACTTTTTGGAATGAAGAATGGGGCCAAACGGAACCAAAAATGCGCCTAAAAACACAAAATAAGCCGAAATGACCTCGGGGGGAATGGGTGCAATTCGACACTTAAGAAGTGCTGATTGGCACCTTGGGGTCTCGATTGGCACATCCAATCTTGCGCCAACTTTTTGCATTTTTTGACTCGTTTTTCTTATTTTTGTTCTTGGAAAAATATTTTCTATCTATTCTAGACTCTGAAACACTTTCCCAGTCAGTTTCCCAATTGTCACACCAAATCTTGCCCCTAATTTTTGCATTTTTTGACGCATTTTCCTTATTTTTTGTTCTTTGAAAAATATTTTCTATCTGTTCTAGACTCTGAAACACTTTCCCAATCAATTTCCCAGTTGTCACACCAAATCTTGCCCCGAATTTTCACATTTTTTGAAGCATTTTCCTTATTTTTTGTTCTTTGAAAAATATTTTTTATCTGTTCAGGACTATGAAACACTTTCCCAGTCAGTTCCAAACTCTCTAAACTTATTTAAACATGGTTAAAGGCTAGGAGGACCTACCTTAGTATTAAAACTACAAACAAATTTTTGTATCAAAGCTATCAAAAAACAGCAATCATATACAACAATTATTCATGGCCAACAATCCAAATCTCCTCATTCAATCACATATGATATCAATAGATGGGTTCGTAACTTTGATTTTGTCACCAAGTCCAATTTCACTACCTACAAGCTAGAGGGGATCAGGGCTCTAAGGAATGTGAAGATCAAGTGGGATTTTCTTTGTGTCACCGTGAATTTCTAGGATACTGAAGACCATGTATTCCGGTTTAACATTGCTGAACTTTGTCCTACAATTGAAGAATTTTCTGCTATTCTGGGTTATGAGCCAGGCAAAAAATCTGTTGTAGTTTCTTTTGATCCCAAGCATTGGGAAATTTTATCCGACACCCTAGGCCTTTCTACTTCAATTATTAGTAACATGATTGAAGGCCACATGGTGAATCTTCATGCAGTTGTTACAAGGCTTATTGATAAACGTACTCATGGTTTGTCTAAGAACATGCAGAAAAATTTTGGTTTAGCTCTTTGCTTCATGTGATAATTCTTGCTTTGATTTAGAAAACCTAGCTTTGTCGATGCTCGAGCCAAAGGTATTATGAATCAAGTTAAGGATAGTGATAATCCTACTTCCTTGATCTTGGCAAAAACTCTTTAAGGGCTGGACTCTGTATTTCTTGGTGGATAATCACAACAATTCCTCGAGATTCCCTTGACTTTGCAAATATGGTTGATGGAAAGACTGGACATGATAGCTACACCCACTATTGCCAATTATGGTCCTAGTAATTTCCCTAGTTGGACTGTTCTCAAGACCAAGTGTCAAACTGAAAGCGACTGGGTGAAATTTTTGGACGAGAATTCAATATCTCAATTCGACGGGATTGTTATTAGTGGAAGTGCCCACCTCCTTTGTTGCTATCTCCAACATTAGATCATATCTTCTTGGTTGGCTTGAGGAGGGCGACTTTTTATAAGGCTGATAAACTCTTGAGACAACTCCAGTATAGGTAAGAGATGCCTAGTGGTAGAGGAAGAAAACCTCTTATTTCTATGGACACAACTCCTATTTCTCTAAGGAACATGTTGTTGGGCTTGGACATGGCTGATCAAGTAAATCAATCTTTCATTAAGGTTTACTTCCACAAGATGACTGTGGAATACTCTAACTGGCTGGTGAGTAAGATTAGGGATTAGGAGACTGGCATGGCTATGAGAAAACAGTTTTTTGATGGAACCGTTGAACAATCAGAGAAGAAAAAGCTAAAGAAGACCTAATTCTTGTATTTTTTTTCACTTTGAACATGTTTATTAAAAAAAATTAGTTTGAAACTTTTAGCTTTAGGAATTATTTAGGACTTTTGGCTTTAGGGTTCTATTCAGCTTTAGGGTTCTATTTAGGGTTTAATTTGTTTGTTTAGGGTTGGGTTTATGTTTGGGTTCTAAATTTTATGTAATGGCATGGTTTGTGTTGATGGAATGATTAAATCTTGGTAAAAAATTTCTTCTCTTTTGTACTTGATGAATAAAAGGTAGGTTTGGGTAAGTTGTGATGGGACCAATATATGGTTGCCTACGTACCTCCTTAGTAGAAGGATCAAGTCATTACGTAGTTCATTTATTTGCCTTAATTTTTGCCTAGACCATCTTTTTGGATTTTCAATCTAGCAGGCTCTCTCTCTCTCTCTCTCTCTCCTTTTGTGTAGATCGCCCTATCAGGTTTTCAACCTAGCAGGCCAGTTTTTTTTTTGCCTAACCTAGGAAAAAAAATGACATATTTACAACCACTTTAGACATGGCCATTCCTCATACTACTACCTCAGACGTGGTATTTCTTCAATTGATCCATATTAGTTGGCTCAGTAAAAGGGTTTGCATCTAAGTTCATCAACCTTACTGCTCCTTTAAAGTATATCTGTATGATGATATATGAACCTACCCAATTCTGCTTAAATTCCCCAATTGTTTCCTGAATCGAGGTTTGAATCTCCTTCAGCATTAGATCTCCTATCTTTAAATCTCTAGCTCTTACTTTCTTGCCAAAGGCTTTTCTAAGTCTCCTTTGGTAACCTTGAATGTGATACAAGGCCTTGAGCCTCTTCTCATCCATCATGCATAACTGATCATACCTACTCTGCAACCAATCTACTTCGAGGATTTCACTCTCCAATACTGTTCTAAATGAACGAACACCCATTTTAATGGGAAGGACTACCTCTATCCCATACACCAATGAAAAAGGAGTGGCTCCTATGGATGACCGAATTAATGTCTTGTACCCCCAAAGTGCATAGGGTAATTGTAAATGCCAATCCTTGTAGTTCTTCATGATCTTCTTCAAAATCTGCCCTATGTTCTTGTTTGCAGCCTTAACTATTCCATTTGTCTAAGGCCAGTAAGGTGATGATTTGTGATGCTGAATATTGAACTGTTGAAGTAGCTTCTCCATTTCTCCTTTAAAGTGCAGCTCGTTATTTGAGATAATTTCTTGTGGTACCCCATATTTGTAGATGATATTGATTTGAATAAACTGAGCAACTTTCTTCGAGTTCAACACCTTATACAAGGCACCTTCCACCCATTTAGTGAAGTAATCAATAGCTACCAATATGAATTCATGAACATTTGATGTTGTTGGGTAAATCTTCCCAATAATCTCTATTCCCTATGTAGAAAATGGCCAGGGTGAAGTCATGATATGTAATGGCATTCGCGGCATGTGCTTCAGATCTCCATGGACCTTGCACTAACGACATTTTCGAACATGAGCTGTGCAGTCTACTTTCATAGCAGTCCAATAATAACCCTGTCTTATTACCTTCCGTGACAGCATGTGTGCATTCATATGTGGGCCATTACTTGACTCATGGACCTCCTCATTTACTTGTTGTGCTTCTTTGGCAGTTACACAAAGGAGATGGATTCCATCATACAATCTTCTATACAACCTTTCACCACAAAAAATGTAATTAGTGGACAACCTTCTGATAGTCAATTAATCATTCTTATCTGCAGATTTCAGGTATGTCCCATCCTTAAGATACTGTAAAATGTCTAAATACCATTCACCTTCCCCATTTATTTCTTCGCCTCTTTCTATCAACATGCAACAGTGCCCTTCTTTTTGTTCCACCACTATCGGCTGAGCATGGTCTTCCTTGGGCCCATCCATCATGGATGTCATTGTTACTAAAGCATCTACAATCTGATTCTACATTCTCAGCACATACTGGTATTGAATCTTTCCGAACTTTGATGCCAATTTCTAAAGACATTCATGATAATGCATTAGCTTTTTTTCCTTAATCTTTCATCTATTTTGAATTTGAGAAATTATCAAGGCTGAGTCACCATACACTTCCAACTCTTCCACTCCAAGACTAAGGGCTGCTTGTAATCCCATAATGCAAGCATCATATTCAGTGGCGATATTAATGGGAGGAAAGTTGAGCTTACCAGAGAATGGGATGTGTGTCCCTTTTAGGAAAATTGGAGAACTCCAAGGCCACTTCCATTCTAATTAGTTGCTCCATCAAAATACATCTTCTAGGGTTCTAACTCAGTCCCCATGATATCCTCATCCGGAAAAGTCCCTTTGGATTTCTTCAGCATCTTTTGGTGAACAATGGGATAAGTAATCAACAATTGCACTTCCCTTTACAAACTTTTGAGTCACATTTTTAATATCAAATTCTGACAAAAAGCAGAACCCATTTAGCTGTCTTCCCATCTTGCGGGCTTCTCCATTAGATATTTCAAAGGATCCATTCTTGCAATCAACAAAACCTTGAAAGCAAGCATGTAATGTTTGAGTTTTCGGGTAGCCCATACAAGCGCTACACATGTCTTCTCAAGTGTTTTATACTTCTCTTCATAAGCTAACATCTTCTTGCTAATATAATAAATTGCATTCTCTTTTCTAGACTCCTCAAGATATTGGGAAAGAAAAGCCCGCATTGTTGTATTTGTGGTTGTGAGATATAGCAATAATAGCTTTTTAGGTACTGGTGGAACCAATATCGGTTTCTTCATCAAATAACTCTTAATCTTCTCAAAGGTTTCTTGGCATTGTTCATTCCACACCATGGGAACTTCTTTCTCGAGCTATCAAAAAAAGTGATTCACATGTTATGGTGAGTTGGCTATGAACCTACTTATGTATTGTTGTTGGGGTTTATGCCCTAAAACCCAATTTATTGGCATGTATTTAATAATTAAATTGTTTAATTATATGAGACTATCTATAAATGAACTAAGACATTATCATAGTCCATGAGATGCATTGTATGTGATTTATGTGAAAAGTCACAGAAGATATAAATCACAAGTTCTTTGTAAACTCAGAAGTTTAGTTCGTAGTCGGTGATGAAGTTGGGCGTTTCATCTGCGAAGACTATAACATATCAACTAAGATGATTTGTCTTGATCATGGAAGTGGAGACTTCTAGTTGGTATGTTTATTGTAATGTGAATAAATACCTTGTCTTGACTTCGAGTCTTGCATTCCATGCGGAGGGTATTTACTTCACGGATTACAAGGTTAAACTTCTTTGTGATTAAGCGAATGTTCGTTACACTAAAGTGACGTGACTTAGTAACATCACATCGAATTTAAACAATTAAACACATTTGATGTGTAGGGTTAAATTTGTGATTAGATCACAATGTTTTTAGGACAATCCACTTGTTTTAAAATTTCTAGTGGGAGAGAGATACAAGGGTTGGATCTCACGGCCTCCATTGTTGGTTCATAGTAGTGTGAAATATATACTTTGTCTTTGCTTCGAGCTTAGCATTCCATGCGGAGAGTATTTATTTCATGGTACTACAGGATTGAATTTCTTGGTTTATAGTAGTTTGATCAAACACCTTGTCTTAGCCTCGAGCTTTGCATTCCATGCGGAGGGTGTTTTGTATCATGGCACTACATAATAAGCCTGTTTAAGGGGATGAAATATGGCTACACATGATTCTAGGCAATGGTGTACACTAGACTAAGTTTGATAGTATCCTTTATGTTGAGTTCTTGCTATTATCACTTAGAGGCCAAAGAAATAGCGGCAAATTATTTTGTTTGGTAAGAGTTACCATGATAGCATTAATAATGAGAGTAATTCTCGCATGATCGTAGTGGTTGGTATTCACTCTATGCTGAGGAATATTAATTGCGAGATTAGGTTGTCGTTGCACCTAGTATAGTATGTTTTTCGGGTTTTATACTATATGGTTATGGATGCAAAATATAATGTCCCTGTAATTATGTTCATAGTCTCGAATTGAAGTTGCCATAAATTTTTGTTCTCTAACTATTTTTTTTATTGAATCACATTAATTAAGATATAATTTTGGACATGGTGCTTAAGGAGTCATACATATATATGTTTCAATTCAGCATTATCATAATTTCCTATGCATGATGCATTGATGGAAGATGGCTTATGATATGATCATAATCTCCATTGAAATGCTAATATGTTACATTGGCTTTTATCTCAAATGTGCTACATCATGAGATGCAAGAGTTAGTACTAGACTTAGACTTTGTATTAAGTCTAAATAAGATGTTTGGTATGAAATATCGTGCTACTAGACGATATTTAATATAAGTCATATTGAGTGCCAAGAAAAGCTTAAGTAGTTCCAATTCTATATCATTTTATGAAAATATTTTCATTTTAAAATGAATTGGAATTCTTGGATGTAGAGATTAAATGTTAATCTCATATGGATATGATCCATAAGTCCATGTTAGAATCATTTGACCAATTCAGATTGTTTTGAAAATAAATTTCTTTTATATTATCTGAATTGATGAGTGAGTTCTACACAACGGAAGACATCCTAAAAGCTAAGGCTATGATCAATATGATTTAATTCAAATTCTTAGCCTAGACCGAAAGGAAAAGGTGGTAAGAAGAGGAATTAAAATACCAAACAGTTGGGCAAGCTATTTGCCCTAGTAGTTGCCAAAAGGAAATTAGACTCAAAAGTATGACCAAAAGGAAAGTGTTTCCGTTTTGGTAAAGCTAAGTTTTGTCCATGATTGTTTTCTAGATGGAGATTTACATGTTTTACTTTTTTAAAGAGAAAGTTTTCATCCTTTGGTATTGTATGTTTTTGGCACTTATGTCTAGATCTTATTAATCTAAATGATATTCAAGATTGGTGAAAGATGGGCTTTTAGAACCATTATTTGTTAAATTTTCAATCTATGAATTCTATTTAGAGGATAATATGATCTAGGGTTCCTTTATTGTAAATGAATATAGTTTCAATGACTTCTTTAAGTCAGTGCATATATGAAGGAGGAATAAGACTCTTTTAGAAATAGTAAAGTACATGATAAGTATTTCCATTTCCTTATTTCTTTTGGAGATATACTCTATGTATTGCTATACATTTTCTAAAATTGATTTCAAAAGTTTGTTCCTAAGACATTTGTCAAATTGTGGATTAGGTAAAAACCTAGTATATGATACTTCCACTTTTGGGGATGTCAGGCACTTGTGCTAGAAAGGAAGTCTAACAAAATGAAATCAAAAGGTAGAAAAATGTGTGTTTATGTTGGGTATCCAAAAGGAATTTCAAAAGATTGTTTTGGTAGTCATAAAGAAGATAAGATGTTTGTAAAGTACAAATACAAAGTTCTTGATGATGACTATGTGAATAATCTTAAAGCTATACATAGAATCGTTCTAGAAAAAAAATATCAGAATTTGTTGTAAGACAACTATGAAATACATTTAGAAATGAGATGGTTGTATTAGATACACCACAAGGAATTATTCTAGATATATAACTAATACACCAATACAATATCGTAGTGGGAGGATTATCAATTATCAAATAAATTCATACTTTTGGAATAAACTTTTGAAGTCATTCCGCAAGGATATGAATTTGATCCTCGGTCCTACGTTGAGGCAATAGATGATATAAATATGGATTACTGGATCAAGGTTATGTAAATAGAATTAGATTCTATTTAAAGTCTAGAACTTGTAGAGGAGCCTAATGGCATTAAGCCTATTGTTCTCAAACAGGTCTACAAGAAAAATTGAGATTGATAGATTTGAAGGTGCAAACCTTCAAAGTCAAGACTAATGGTGAAAATATTTATTCAGAACGAAATGGTTCGACTATGAAAAGATTTTTTCACCAATAGTCAAGTTTGACTTTATCTAGATTCTCTTATCCATTATATTTCATTTGGATGAAATATGGCAATGGATATCAAGAAAGCTTCTTTTAGTAGCAATCTTGAGGAAGACATCTATATGATGTAACTAGACTTGTACATAGCAAAGAAACGGTAGTATTTAGATTGCAAGTTCCTTAAATTCCATTTAAGGATTAAAGCAAGCATCTAAATCATAAAATATTATCTTTGATCAAGAAATCAAATTGTTTGATTTTGATCAAATATTAAAAGGCCTTATGTGTGTATAGCTATATAGAATAATAAATTTCTTAATGTATGTTGATGACATTCTAATCATTTAGAATGATGTTGATTTATTGTCATCAATGTGTTTTTGGTTGTCTAGTCCCTGTTTGATATAAAGTACTTAGGAAAGACTGTCACATCCTAAGAATTAAACTTTGTTATAATCTGAAATTAGGATGTTGGGTCTATCTCAAACCGCTTAAATAGATTAGATTCTAGCCAAGTATAGCATATAATACTTCAAGAAAGGATTCTTTCCTTTTAAGTTTGAAGTTCCTCATATAGGATTGTGGTCCTAAGACATATAAAAGGAAGAGCATATTAAGACAAACATTCCTTATATCAAATAGATAGGAAGTCTTTATACTATGCTACATGCTAGGCTAAATATCTATTTTACGGTGGGCATAGTAAGCAAATATCAATTGAATCAAAGATCATTTAATTTAGTGGGAGTAAAGCATATACTCAAATATCTTATGGGAATAAGGTGTTATATGCTTGTCCACAGAAGTGAAGTTTTGATCATTACTGGATGTGCAAATACTGATTTGTAGTTTGATTGTGATTCATGAAGTTGGACTTCAAGATATGTGTTCATCCTTGGTAGTGAAGATACACATTATGAAGTTGAACTTCAAGATATGTGTTCACTCTAGGTGGTGAAGATACACATTAAGTGTAAATGATATCTTCTCATTAGAGAGATATGAGTACATGAGAAATAGTAGTAGTAGAAAAGATAATTTATGCAATAAATTTGGCTGTAACTTGTTTCCAACTTGTTTCCAAGCCTTGCATTAGAGTGATTATGAATTGCTCTAAAGGGAAATAAGTGTCATATATATGATAAATTGTCTTTGAGGGCAAGTGGGAGATTGTTGGGGTTTATGCCCTAAAACCCAATTTATTGGCATGTATTTAATAATTAAATTGTTTAATTATATGAGACTATCTATAAATGAACTAAGACATTATCATAGTCCATGAGATGCATTGTATGTGATTTATGTGAAAAGTCACAGAAGATATAAATCACAAGTTCTTTGTAAACTCAGAAGTTTAGTTCGTAGTCGGTGATGAAGTTGGGCGTTTCATCTGCGAAGACTATAACATATCAACTAAGATGATTTGTCTTGATCATGGAAGTGGAGACTTCTAGTTGGTATGTTGATATGTTTTAAGAGTTAAGACATATTGAACTGGACCGCTGTGAGATTTATTATTCTTTTAACAACTGTCAAATGAATAATAAATCTCACGACTTCTATTTACATCAACTCTAAATCCTGAGAGAATAATTGACCTGATCATGAGATGTAGGTTGCTTTGATATATCAGGAGTGAGATCTATTAGTTACGGTCAAAATCTCAGTATGTTGGGCATCCGCATTTAGGTGGCGTTTGGTACGGGGTAATGTTTTAGGATTCCTAGGAATGTTTAAAGATTCCCATGTTTGGTTGCAAATTACGCTAGGGAATCAGATGCCAGGGGAATCCTTAAACCCCCCTCAGTAGGAATGTGGATTCCCTTTAAAACAGGTGGGAATCCAGATTTCCAAACTTAAAAGAAATTGTATTTTTTATAAATTGACAATTTTAACATTTTTTCCTTATCATTTAAGCAATTAAGATAAACTATAAAACAAATTATCAATATCTTCTCTCTTGTCTTTATCTTTTCCTGCCAAAACAACATAAACAGAATAAATAACTCTGCTAATAGTTATTTTTGTATTATTCTTGTCATTTAGAAATGTTAGATCACAATTTTAATGAATGTGTTGCTAATTGATAGTTTATATAATGTTTTTTATCTATCTATATAGAGTAAGATATTTTTTTTATAAAGGACTAATTAATAGTTTATATTTTTTTTTCATTATTTATTTAAAGGAAGATTTTTTTTTTTAATGGACTTGGTACTTCACATTCAAATTTAAGGACAAAATGGAAAAAACAAATAATTCATTTAAGATTCTTGAGAATACACCAAACATTATCATCTCATATTCCTGGGAATCTCTCAATGAAACCAAACATAGGAATAGCTACATTCCTAGGAATCACATTCCTAGGAATCACATTCCTGGAATCTAGATGCCAGGAGTAATGTGGATTCCCCATACCAAACGCCACATTAGTGTTGATGGAACATATATTCTCAAGATGGAATTCATAGTCTCTTAATGGAGATACAAAATATTCCCTTGAGATAAGTTTAATGGATTTAGTTATTTAGAGTGTTGGGCCCAACTACTTTAGTAAGGAGTTACTAAAGTATATATTTATGAAATTGGATTTCATAAATATATGACAAATAACATAAAGGATTAAACTGGGTACTCAAGGATTAAGATGTAGTAATCTTCAAAGTGGCAGTCTATATTCATGACTTTGGATTACTACGAATATTTTAATGAAGGGGTTGTATGCATAATAAAGTATTGGGATATAATCTATAAATAAGGCCTAGAGTGTAATTATATTTATATAGTGGTATTAAATATAATTAATGGTAACTTTGGGCTTATCAAGAGTTGACAGAAAAGCCCAAGGCCCATTGGAGCTAGTGCCTTATTGGTCCCTTTTGGTCCCACTCGAAGCCACACACTAAAACCCAATTGGAAAGGCCCAATAGGCCAGCCCAATTAGATAATCAGTTAGTTATAAATGGAGAAACATACAGAATTTTTATTAGAAGAGATTAGTGAAATAAGAAACGGTGTGTGAGAGAGTGTGAGAAACACTTTCATTCTCCCTTTGAAAACTGATTGAGAGACCACACATCTTGGGCATAAAGTGGAATTGGAGTGAAGATTAAAAGTGTTCCCAAGTGCTTCTAATATTTGTTTTGAATTTCTCCACACCAAGGTACGCTATCTTGTTCTTAAATTCTGAAATTTACATAGTGCATGTTATCAATCATGAATGAAATAGATCCTTGTTTGTTGCTTCCGCTATGTGTTTTGTATGAGATACAAAACCAGAATTTTTCCTTCAATTGTATCCTCCCTAAAAACCCTTGGATCTTCTTCTCAGACTTTGGAGGCTTCATCTCTACAATTTCCTTGATCATCTCAGGATCCACCTTAAAATAAAAGCTAGATTGGATCAAATACGAATTAGGTCAAATTGTTATCCCTAAAAATTCAAAATAGATGCATTTTATCTTAATCAAAATGTTTCCGGGCCGGGCCTCGAAGCTATGCCAATTGGCACTAGGGAAGTGCCGATCAGCACTCCAAGTTTGCCGATTGGAACTCTCAAGTGCCGAGCCCAATTCTTAACTCTGGTTCCATCTGGACTCTTTTTTAAGGATTTTCTGAGTCGGGAATTGTACATGTATGTATTTTTAACTCATATTCTAAAATAAACCCCTTTTATTTTGATAATCAGAACCTTAAAACAATAATTTTCTAATAGATAAATATTCTAAAAAGACTTAATTATCAACTATTCCCTTGTTATCTAACTATCCATTTTATTCCTATACAACCAGGCTTGTTCCTAATAAAAACCAACAACCAATCACACAATTATTTAATTAACTTTAATTTTTTTGGCCAATCAGAATTAATTTCAATTAATCATACGTGATTGGCTTCACCCCCAAATAATGCATGCACACTGTGAAAACTTGATCTTCTGATATCTTTCAATCTAATTATTCGATTTGGGAATTGGGCATACCGTCGTGACCATTAGAATCTCAAGATCATTCTTATGATATGCAATGAATGATTTAATGCATGAAATGAACTATGAATTTTTGGGTACTTGAAATGGTCATTTTAGTCATCTTTCAAAATTAAATTATGGGTGCAAAATCGAGTGTCTACAAGCTTAATACCTTAAAACAATAGCTCCTAGGGATTGAAAACGCCACACCAAGAATTCCTAAGAAACTCTCAAGAAGCAAGGTGATAAGTTTGGTTGTTTGAATGCCACAAGATTAACTTGATAAGTTCAAGAGTTCTTTTAAAAATCAAGAGGAACACAAGACCTCACAAGGAGAATAATTTTCTGAAAAACCAAAAATTAATTTCTAAAATTCGTACTACCCATCTATATACCTGGAACAACCCTCCAAGAATAGGCAAAGTCATAATTACAGCTTTAAAAATAGCACAAAAATTAACCTAAACAAATTCCCACGTTTTTTTTTTTGGATTCTTAGACTTTTAAAGGCAGTCAAACATAGCTAAATGACTAGATTTAATGTATTTTAACACTCTTTAATGGTCAGACCATGTTGGGTGTGAATTTACATGCTAATTAGCCTCTTTAATTACTTTGATGACATGGACTAAGCCTTGATTATTATCTGAACCCATCTTGGTCTTTTCTGAATCAGCCCAATTCTCTTGGACTAGCCCATTTAGTGCTTCCTTGAAACGTTTGGCTCTAAGTCTTGTAATTGGACCACTAGGAAGTGACAAAGGGTCATGTGCAAATTCAACTCCATTTCCACGTGTATGATCAGCATGACCAGCTCCTTGATTTGCATCACCATGTAAGGCTTTATATAGTTAAAAAATTGGGGTTTGGAACTGTTCCCAGACGATATGAGATTCCTTCCAAACCTTAGCTTTAATGAAGAAAACTTTCATTTAATAGGTCTTTGGAACCCTAGCTATGTACGCATGTCTGTGTCTCTTTGGAACCCTATATATGCGTGCACATGACAAGGGTTTCCTTGGCCTTTATTTTCCAAAAATAAATTTATTTGCTCATAAAAAGTTATATTTTCCATTATAACATTACTCAAGTCAATTTAGAATCTGATTGGGCTCTAAACCAACCTTGAGCCTTAGATTTTCAGCATCATGGAGTCAACCTAGGTGGCGACTCCATTTACACCATCTGCCATGGTCCACCCTAGGCCAAGGCGTACTTCCCATGAACCCCTTAGGGGAAAACCCCAAAGGACCCTCATCGTAAGTGCTTGCGCCCACAAGGTGGAAATGTGGAGGGATGGAAAACTTTTTTGTTTGGTTGAGAAGAAAAATAGAAGGATAGAAAATAGAGTTTGTATAAATTTACTTATATACCCTTTTTAAAAAATGATTTTCCAATTTTAAAAAAAATGCAAACAACCAACTAAAAAAAAAGGGAAATCACCCAAGTTTGTTAAAAAATAAGAAACATGCCCAGAGCCAAAAAATAAAAATAAAGAATTAAAAAAAAAAAAGCACATCGAGTAAAGCCCAATGAGGAAAAAAAGGGGAAAAAGAAAGAAGAACCAAACTGAAAAAGAAAAAAAAAAAAAAAAAAAAGCATGATGTGTATCACGCCTAGAAAAAGAGTAGGAAACAATCAAAACATGAAAGGAGAGGTAGTTCAGTAATTTGACTACAACTACTCTTCTCATCTTTAGTTTCTCCCCAAATTGGGGAGATAGCATTTTGGTGGGCTCAGAGAAAAAATACTCGGGCCCCACCAATTTTTTTCCTCTCCTCCCTTTAACCAAACACCTACAAAATTTGTTTTCTTTCCCATTTTTTCTCATTTTTTTTTTCATCTTCTTAAAATTCATCCAACCAAAACCTTCGAGATGAGTATAATAATGAAAAATCTCAAAAAGACAATACAATTTTCCACAAAATTATGGTTGTACCTGTGTGTGTGTATGAGTTAGGTTCAAGTTACACTTAGTGTAACTCTAAGCAGTGTTACACTACCCAATATTTTTTAATTAGATGTGAATTTTAATAAATTTACCGTTGAATTACATTATCTTTGTATATTCTTTATACTTACAAAATTTAAAGATAATAAAAGATCAATAATCATGCCATCAATCAATTGTTTAAATTCAAGTTTTTGTAGTTTAAAATAATGCATAAAAAATGAGTTTATAGATTGAATGGTAAATTTTATCCGATTGACATGAAAATTCGCATTAAGAACATATAAAATATGTAATTCTACAGTGGATTCTCAAAATATGAATTCAATCACAAATTATTTGGTGATGTAACGTTGCTTAGAGTTACACTAAGTGCAACTATATATATATGGTTGGGTTCACACACACTAATAACAAGATTCTCTATTTGGGTTTCATCATTTTATGTACTAAAATATTCTCACACAAATTCTTAAATTCTTTAAAATGTCCATATCTTTTAGTTAAATACTTTTAAATTTAGAAACACGAATCGATTAAAAGAGTAATTTACGATTTTTAAAAAAGTTCCTAAGTTTTAGGCTTTCAAATTTTTATCGACTCTCATGTAGAGAAAGATCATAAAAATTAAGATACTGTCTCTATTTCACATTTAAACTTTATTTCACTAAACCCAAAATAAATCAATAAAAAATGGCTAATTGCAGTAAACTCACCTATCGTTTGGCTCGAAATTACTTTGCCTACCCGTGGTTTAAAAAATGTCACTTTACTCACCTAAGGTAAGCTTCATTAGTCTCCCGTTAATCACTTCTGTTAAAAACGAGGGTAAATATGTATTTTTGCATTCATTTTATGTCTTTCTCCTCCTAAAACAAAAAACAAATAAAAAAACAAGAGAAAATAAGATTAAAAAAGTGCTCATAAAAAAAAATGCATATCAAACGTTTCAAAAAGAAAATTTCAAATCTCATTCAAATCATTCATTGTGTCACAGTCTCTCTCTCTAGCTTACTCACTCACTGTTTGTTTCCTTCTATAATACACAATGCAAATAGAGGACAATAATAATGATGCAGATTTTGAAGACGAACCTCCTTCACTAGACTCTGGTAGCAGGTCTTTCTCTCTTGCTCTCAAAGGTACACTTTCATAGCTCTCACTTCCATGAATTTGAAATAGCATTAAACTTGTTCAACTGTTTTTTTGTTTGTTTGTTCTATAAAGAATGCCAGGAGCGGAGATCCAGATCTGAAGCGCTATTGAAGAAGCTAGATTGCCAACGACCAATCACGTTGGATCTAAACAATGCAACAGCTGCTACGGCCAAGTTATCGCTGCAGTTGGCATCGATGAAAATAGCCTCAGTGATTTCGTCACACACGAGTGGTGGTGGTGGTGGTAGTGCTAACCATTGACAACTAGCTACTAGTTCTTCGTCGCTACCTTTCAATAATGGAAGGACTTTGCCTTCGAAATGGGAAGATGCAAAGAGGTGGGGATCTGTGTATTACTTGTTGTATTCATACATGTTTGATGGAGGGATTGTGGGGAATTTTGTTGTGGCGGGGTCTCCATTCTTGGCCGGAGTCTTCATTGCCTGGGGTGTGTGTTTGCTAAAGAATAATCAGAAATGATGGTTGTTTGAGTTCTTATCTTCAACTGAATTTCTTGAGCAAGTTTGTATGAATACAATTGAAGCTCTAAGATATTGCATAATTTTTGTTTACAATTAACACTTTTTGATCATTTTCTTTTGTCCTTTTATTTGTTTTTTGTTTTGAAAGGAGAGAGACAAAAAAAGGAGTACATAAATACACATTTATCCTTATTTTTAAGGGACATGGATAACGGGAAACAAACGGAGCTTACCTTAAATACGTAAATTGATACTTTAAATTACAAGTAAGCAAAGTAATTTCGGGTCAAACCACATATAGGTTTATTGTAATTACCCCATAAAAAAATAAAAAAGAGTTTCGTTGTCATTATACGCCCAAAGTGCGTGTGATGAGACTAGTTTATATGTACTTCTTTTTTTGTAAAATCCTAAATAGAAGTATAAAACCAAAGAAACAGAGTGTCTAATATGAAAAAGTCGGTGCATTTCTGCATTAACTCATACTAGTCGTTAACTCGTGCTATGCACGGACGGGAATCTACCTATTTGTGAGGTAAACTAAAATAATTATGTAAAATCTTAAATTGATTAAAAAACTACACCATTGCATAATTTGCTCTTATATGACTTCAATTTTGTTACAATTTGATGAAGAAGTCATTGCTTGAACGTGCAATGGCTTACAAATTTGTCTAGAAAATTTTAGATACTACAAAAAAAAAAAAAAAAAACTCAAAATTTTAGATATTAAAACTTCTAAAAAACCAAAAAATATTAAAGAATCAGATGATTCACTGCTTAGAAATTATCGAACAAATAAAAAAAAAAAAATATATATATATATATATATATAACTATACAATAGAGAAATATAAGAAAAAAATGGGTTGCATTCAAAAGAATAATCCATGGCTATAACTATTGAAAATAATCAAAGATTCAAAGCCTATAAATTGTGTGTGTGTGTGTGTGTGTAAGCGTGAGTGTGTGTGACTACACAAATTCATATTTTAAACTTCCAAAATGCCAAAAAATATATATAATTAAAGAATAAGTTATTGAAACAATTCAAAAAATATATGACTATTTAAAAGAGAAAAAAAAAATACACAAACTCATAAAGTAATATGTTTTAAATTTTAACAAGTCTAAACTTTAAACGAACCTTATTAGCATGTGACCCATGCTAAAAAATGTTGAGTAGGAGCCCACATTGAAATAATGAGAGTTATACCTCCTCTTAATATATTGTATATAAGCTTTTTGCACAAAAAAATTAACATACTTTCATAGCGTGAGGTGAAGCAGAGAAATATGCAGTAGCAGTAACCTTAAATTTAAATTATTGCAAGCTTTTTTATCTGGTAAAAAACGACTAAAGAGAGTTTGGTGGTTCATGTACGAAAATTACATTTTAAAAAATATATGAAAAACCATAAATATATATATATATATATATATATATATATATATATATATATATATATATTAACAACGTAGAGGAGAGGAAAATAATAGAAGAAGAATGCATACCTCTTAACAGCTTTAAAAAAAATATTGGGGTTTGCGCTACTTTTATAGTGTTCATGATTAATCTCTCAAATTTGGAAATAAATTATCAACGTTTGAGTTTGAATTTAAGTTGAACTTGTTAGAGAGATAGAGTTTCACTCATTGTTATGTTTGGATTAAAAAAAATAATTCTGTTTAATAAAAAAATGATAATGATGAATTTGAGTTTAAGTTGGACTTGTTAGTGAGAAATGGAGTTTCACTCCTTATTAAGTTTGGACAAAAAAAAAAAATTTAAAAATAATAATGATGAATTGGAGTTTAAGTTGGACTTGTTAGAGAGATATAGATTCACTCTTTATTAAGTTTGGATTAAACAAAAATAATTTTTTTAAAAAATAATAATGATGTGGAAAAAAATGATAATGATGAATTTGAGTTTAAGTTGGACTTATTAGAGAGATAAAATTTAACTCCTTGTTAAATTTGGAATAGACAAAAATAATTTTGTTTAAAAAATAATAATAATGAGTTTGAATTTAAGTTAGACTTATTAGATAAATAGAGTTTCACTCCTTATTAAGTTTGAACTAAACAAAAATAATTTTATTTAAAAAACATGATAATGATGTGACAAGTTTCAGAGAGATCAATAAAAAGTCAAAATATTTGTGTGTGTGTGAGAGAGAGAGAGAGAGAGATAAAAATTGACCATCTCTTATATGAACTAGTCGGGTTCATCAGGGAAAATACAACTAACAATAAAATTACATTTTTTTGCAACAAAACAATCAAAAATTTATATTTAAAAAGTCAATACAAGACAATTAGAGGAGTCATCCTTTTCTTTTTTTTTTTTTCTTTTTTCTATGGGAAGAGGAGTCACCCATTGTGACTGACATTTCCACGTAATATAGGCAATGAATGGGCTTTGCACGTAATGCACGAGAGGCTCTGACCAAACAACTCATCCTTTACTTACCTTTTTCTCCAACCAAAAAAAAATACTACTCATCCTAGACGTCAATCACCTCTAAACAGGAAAATTGGATAAAATCATTTATATATGATAAATATATATATATAGATATTTATTTACTTATCAATAAATATTAATTAATAAGAATTTAATTCATATAAAAGAAAATATCTAATTTAATTTGAATTTTTTTTAGAGAAAATGAAACGTTTGGCACATGGGTTGTTTTATGTTTGACAAGCCCTTCTTCTAGTAACAAATTAAATTTTGATGCTGCTGTCTTCTTTCCTAATGCAACTTCAGACTCTGGAGTTGTGATTTGAAATCATCTAGGGGAAGTGATGGCTGCTAGATCTCTCAGAGGCGCCACTACTTCCAGTAGTGACAAGGTGGAACCGCTAGCTTGCTGATGCGCTCTTGAGTTCGTTGTGGATCTGCATTTTTTTAATTTGGCGATCGAAGGTGATAACACAAGTGTTATGAACTCTATTTTGTCTTCTGGACTTTAGTGGTCTCGACTTGATCATGTGTTTCTTGTCAAGACTTCATTGATTCTCAGTTAGTAGTTTTCGCCGAGATGCTAATTCAGTGGCTTATGATTTGACCCGTTATGCTAAACGTCTCTTTTCTTATGTATTTTGGTTAGAGGACTCTCCTCCCCTTTCTATGGAGGCTTTGTATTATGATTTGGCTCATTTGCCTTTATAAATGATAATTTGGTCCGTTTTCAAAAAAAAATTACTATATATATATATATGTATATGGAGAGAGAGAGAGAGAGAGAGAGAGAGAGAGAGAGAGAGAGAGAGAGAGAGAGAGAGAGAGTGTAAAGAAAATCTTTGTATTTTTTTTAATCAATGTCTTTTAAATATCAAAACCTATAAAAGACAAATGAATGTAAGAAAAAGGTAATGCTGGAAAATCACAAAACTAAAGTTTTATAGAATCAAAATTTATTATTATTATTATTAGCATTTAAAAGTGATGTCTATACATTTAAAAAGTGATAATTTTAACGAGTGTTGAACTGCATTTATTAAGGTGAAAATTTAATAATTTAATCAAGACACTTTATATAAGGACTGGCCCATTACAAAAAATAAAAATAAATAAATAAAAATAAACAAGAAGGTATGTACCATCGCTTCAAAAATGCCACTATAGCTCCTAAAAGTATCAACATAGGTCCATTTGGGCTAAGCCGGCGTTTTTCATGAATGTTGGAACAGCTCGAAAAATCTATCCTGACATTTTTTAGTAGTGACTTTTAGCTTGAAATCTAGTTTTTTGCTTTTTTAAGTAATTAGTTTTTACTATTTCCCAATATAGGTAGTGCACTTTAGAAGCCTCCTTAATGAGTGTATTTCGACACTAATTAACAAAACCTTAAAATAAAATAGGTTTTTGTTAACTAGTGCCCTTAAACATTCGTTATGGAAGCACTTTGTGGAGTTTCATCTGTGTTGGGAAATAACAAAACAATCAAAAATTAATTAATATATAGCTTCTTCTTTCTTTTTGAGGAATGCTTAATACATAGTTTGTTATTGAAAGTTACTCAATTATTCATAAAAAGTAATTCGATTGCATTAGATTTCCATCTTTAAACCTCCAAACCCAAAAAAAATAAAGAACTTGCATAATTGCATTAACATCAAGATTCAAGGTCCTAAATTTTTCTCTATATTTTAGGATAAAAAGCCTACTTTTTTATTTTAGTTAATCACTTTTCAAAACACCATATTAGTGTCTATTATAACCCTATTATATTTAAATATTATTGATCTCACTTTTTCAAAGTACTAATTTTATTATTTCCGCTATGAAAGACACAATATATATATATATATATATATATATATATATATATATATATATATATATATATAAAGGCGTACTTGATGGTGGTGGTGGTGGTGGGAGACTGGAACGAGCTGACGTGGGAGTTTTTTTTTTTAATTCTCTTTAAATTTGAGGTCTTAGTGTTATAATAAACAAATAAAAGAAAAAGAAACCTGATGATGGGCCGGGCAGTAATGCAAATGGTTATGGTGGATAAAATGGAAAAATAGTATGAAATGAAATGAGGATTGAAAAAGGATGCACCGGCCAAAGACAGAGTGAGTCAAAGTCTCCCACTAAACACGGTCAATCGGAGTCAAATGAATGGAAATCGGCTATTCACGTTCATACTCAATTACTCATACATAATAAACTCACAACATTTTCCATGTGTCCCCGTGCAGACACGGCTGGATCTTGCACTATTGGCGTCTCGAGCATACCGACTCCCAAAAAAGTCCAAAATTCCTAGACCCAATCCCGTACGGCACGGACCAGTTATTTTAAATTATTATTCATTGAACTATATATATATATACATTTATATATAATTTTAATTAGACTTTTATACTGTTCAAAAATACTTTTATTAGTGAATAATAATTGTATTTTAAAATAAGGTAAATGTTAAATAACAAATTTAATTTTAAATTCAAAAAAAAATTCTTAAAATTTAAGATTTTTTTTCCTTTGTCTTCAAAAAAGAAATTACAGTTATGGTTTATTTCTAAAATTTATCTTTTTTATTTGTTTGAAAAATAAAAAATATATATATTTCTAAATTATAATAGATGTAAACTATTAACCTTCACTCAAAAAAATGGAAAAGTATACACACACACACATGTATTACTTTCTTTTTCTTTTTTTAATTTTTATAAGCATTTTCCATTCAATCTTTTTATTTAAAAAAAATAAAGTTTCATCTATATCAACTTATGTCCGCTTATGATGATTGTGTTCATTATTATCAAATCAAGACAAAAATCAATTTTTAACATAGTCAAAAATTGAACCTCAAATCTATTATTTAACCATAAAAAAAATGTATTAATTGAACTAATTAGAACTCACTTCATTCAATCTTTACTACTTACCATTTGCAAACTTCTCTTCTCTATCATGTATCATTCAACAATTCAACGCCTTCATGTCTTTTTTTTTTTTTTTTTTTAATGGAACCGCTGCGCCTTCATCTCTTGCTTTTATACTATTTTCACTTGGGTGCTCCACGCCAGCACTACTATAAACCATGACATGATATCTATACTATATATAAGAGGATTTCCTTCTTTCAACTGGATTTTTATATAGTTCAAAAATACCCTCATTAATAAAGGGTAAGTTTATTTAGAAATAAGGTCACAAATGTCAAATAAAAATTTTCATTTTGAATTCAAAAAGAGAATTCTTAAAATTTATGATTTTTTTTTCCATTCAGAAAAGAAATTACAATTACTGCTTATCTCTAAAGTTTATCATTTTTATTTATTTGAAAAATAAAAATATATATTTTCAAATTATAATAGATACAAATTATTAATTTTTACCTAAAAAACTAAAAAATAAAAAACTTCTAAGCATGCACGTGCTCAGAGGTTAGTAATAGTATAAGCACATACAAGTTATAAGTTTTTTTTTTTTTTTTTGAGAAAGAAGTTGTTAAAGCAGCAAGTCTACCTCAGCAACAAAGCACAGGGCAGCAACAGAGCATAGGATGCGGCATGACATGCATTGGTCATCAGGACAGGCTGCCACAGAGTGCACTACATCAGAATAGTGTGCCAACACAACAACAGATACAATCCAGTGCAGCACAACTTACATTACTTCATCAGAGAGAGAATAAAAGGGTAGTTACAATGGGATTGACACGTGGCATCATAGAGGAGTTGATAGAATCAATTCCACATTATGATCAGTTGATGAATTCTATGGTCTGATCTATGTACACGTGTAAGGTTGAAGTTGGAAGTTAAGTGTAACAATTTCACCTGATAATGTGGAGTTAGTTATTTTTTCTGTTTAGTCTTAACTTGTATATAAGATAGGATTAGAAGCAAATTGTATTCATTCCTTTTTATTATCAATAAGATTTCAGTTTCTATTTAGAGAGAGAGTGCAATTCTTTTATATGGTATCAGAGCACATCTTCTAGAATTTTCTGTTTTTGTTCTTTCTCACATCTTCGAAGTCCTTCAATGGCTTCCTCAGAAACTGAAGCACCTTCTGCAACTCACAACATCCAATCTCCACACACAAATACACAGTCTGCTAGTGAATCCAACATTCCTAATCCATTTTTCCTTAATTCCAATGAGAATCCGGGTTATGTTCTAGTCACTCAACCTCTGCTTGGTATGCGAAATTATCACTCTTGGTCACGAGCAATGGTACTTGCTCTCACTGCCAAGAAGAAAATTGGCTTCGTGAATGGCAAGATCTCGAAACCAGAGGAAGATTCACCTTTGTATGAGGATTGGGAGAGTTGTAACACCATGGTACTTTCATGGTTGATTAATTCCATGCATGTTGATGTCTCTAGTAGTATCATGTACTGCGAGACGGCAAGGGAGATGTGGCTGGAATTGAAGCGCTTGTTCTTACAAGGAAATGGACCTAAAATTTACAATTTACAGAGGGAAATCTCTCACATTACACAGAATCAAATGACAATTAGTGAATACTACACTAAATTCAAGCGTTTGTGGGATCAATTGTTGCAGTTTGAGCCTCTGCCAAAGTGTTCTTGTGGTGCGATGAATGTCTTGAATGCTTCACATGAGAAAGCATATGTAATGAAGTTTCTCATGGGGCTGAATGAGAACTTTGAGACTTTACGAAGTCAGATTCTCATGTATGATCCTTTTCCCTCAATGAGCAAAGTTTACTCTTTGGTACTTCAAGAAGAGTCACACAAGAACATTGGGCATGGAGGTTCAACTGCTTCACAATCCAATCCAATGGCTATGTTCACCAATTCCAAAGGAAATTCCAATTGGAATAAAGGAAATGCTAAGAAAGACAAGCCTTATTGTACTCATTGCAACATGCAAGGGCACACAATTGAAAAGTGCTACAAATTGCATGGATATCCCCCAGGTTATAAACCGAGAGGGAAGGCTAATGTCAACCAAGTTTCTTGCAATTCTGTCAATGGTGCAGAGCATGCCTTAGTGCCATCTAATCAGTGTCCTATCTCTAAGGCACAATGTGAGCAGTTGCTGACCTTTCTCAAGTCAGGTGCTGTTGCTAGTGAAGGACACCATGCTGCAAGTGTAAGCACTTCTTGTTTGGTCACTGGTGGTGAAGGAGCTTCTAGTGCAGCCTCTGAGATGGTTGGAACTTCTGCTCAAAACAATTTCAACTTCAATTCAGCTCTAATGTCAGGTACTAATTCTATTATGCCTTTTGTTCCCAATTTAGAGCATTCTATTTTTTCTGCTAAAACTGTTGATAGACAAGCCTTTAGAGAAACAGATTGGATTATAGACACAGGGGCCACTGATCATATGGTCCATTCTATATCATGTTTCACTTCTATTACTGCCACTCTAAACACTTTTGTTAACCTTCCAAATGGTGAAACAGCATTAGTAACACATGTAGGGACTGTCAAAGTATCCAAGAATCTTATTCTTACCAATGTCCTATGTGTTCCCTCTTTTAGTTTTAATCTTCTTTCCGTTAGTCAACTAGCTAAGACTACTCTTTGTTGTCTCATTTTCTTTGGGACTATGTGTTTTATCCAGGACCTTGCTCATTGGAGCACAATTGGTCTGGGTAGAGAATTCAAAGGCCTTTACTTGCTGGAAGAAAGTTTATCAACCTCAAGAACTTGTTTTTCTGCAGCTGGTTCTGTGCACAACTTTGTAAATACTCTTGTTGTTCAGCCAAATATTTGGCATCTCAGGTTGGGGCATCTATCAAATGCCAAATTGGCTTTGATCAGAAATAATAATGTACCTCTTTCAACAAATAATAATGATGTTCATTGTGAAATCTGTCCTTTGGCAAAACAAAAAAGACTTCCTTTTCCATCTAGTACTCACATTTCACTTAATTGTTTTGATTTGATCCATTGTGATTTGTGGGGTCCTTTTTCTACTCCTACTATTGATGGTTGTAGATATTTTTTAATCATAGTAGATGATTGCTCAAGGTGTACTTGGGTTTACCTACTCAAGCATAAATCTCAAACACAACCTATTTTGGACCAATTTTGCACTATGGTTGAAACACAATTTTTAAAAAAGGTCAAGACAATTAGGACAGATAATGGTACTGAGTTTATAATGACTGATTTCTTTGTTAAAAGGGGTATCTTGCATCAATTAAGTTGTGTTGAAACTCCACAACAAAATGCCATTGTGGAAAGAAAGCATCAACACATCTTAAATGTGGCAAGAGCTCTTATGTTTCAATCCAATATGCCTTTGCATTTTTGGGGACATTGCATTCTTACATCAGTTTATTTGATAAATAGAACTCCTTCATCATGCTTAGACCATAAAACTCCTTTTGAGGTTCTTTTTGGTCTTGTTCCAAATTATGATCACTTAAAGGTTTTTGGATGTCTTTGTTATGCATCTACTCTTTCACATCATAGATCCAAATTTTCCCCAAGGGCAAAGAAATGTGTTTTCTTAGGTTATCCTTTTGGTGTTAAGGGATACAAATTGTTGGATTTAAGTACCAAAATTGTTTTCATATCTAGAGATGTCATTTTTCATGAAAACATTTTTCCTTTTGGTATTGCTGAACCTACTGCTGCAGATCCTTTTATTTTTGAGGTTGATAGCACTTCTGAAGGGTGTTTAGGACCTTTTGTTACTCCTTGTAGTGTCCCTGATATGCCTAATGATCAGTCTAACACTTTTCCTTCTTCCTCAGCTTCTATGTCTACACCTAATGCTCCTTTCTCTGCTCCTTTGTCCTTTGATTCCACTTCTGTTTTGCTGGATTCCATACCTTCTGTTAGTACTAACATTGCAGATGAAGATCAACCTCTCAGAAAGTCCACTAGAGTTCATAGACCACCAACCTACCTGCAAGATTATGCCTGCAATGCAGCCTCTGGTTCATCCCTTGCTTCTGCAGCTCCTCATCCTCCAGGGTCTCCTTATGATCTGTCAGCTTGTCTTACATATTGTCATATGGATCCTCAATACAAATCCTACCTTATGACTGTTAGCCAAGGTCATTCTACTCCTCAGTATTTTTCTCAAGCTGTCCAAGATCCCTTATGGAGAGCAGCCATGGATAAAGAAATTCAGGCCTTGGAGGCAACTCAGACTTGGATTCTTACCCCTTTACCCTCTGGTAAAAGATCCATTGGTTGTAAGTGGGTGTATAGGGTGAAGTTTCATCCTGATGGTAGTGTGGAAAGATATAAGGCTCGGCTAGTGGCTAAGGGCTACACTCAAAGGGAGGGACTTGATTTTTTAGAAACTTTCTCTCCTGTGGCCAAAACAGTGTCAGTGAGGGTTCTCATTGCTCTTGCCTCAGCTCAAAAATGGCATCTACATCAGCTTGATATCAATAACGCATTCCTTCATGGTGATCTTGAAGAGGAGGTCTACATGGATCTGCCTCCTGGTTATCACAGTAAGGGGGAGTGCACTACATCAGTCCCTATGGTTTGCAAATTGGTCAAATCACTTTATGGATTGAAGCAAGCATCAAGGCAGTGGAATGCTAAACTTTCTGCTACTATTTCAGCACTTGGTTTCAAGCAATCACAAGCAGATCACTCACTCTTTGTGTATTCCAATGGTTCTAAATTTACTGCCTTATTGATATATGTTGATGACATGATAATCACAGGCAATGATGCAGCTTGTGTGGCTAATCTAAAACAAGTGTTGGATAAAAAATTTGGCATCAAGGATCTGGGTTCACTCAAATACTTTCTAGGACTTGAGATTGCTAGAGGTGCTAAAGGAATTAGTATAAACCAAAGAAAATATGCACTTGATGTGCTTAAGGAAGCAGGTATGCTTGGATGTAAAATGACTAGAACACCAATGGAACAGCAGCTAAAGTTGTCTAAGTCTGATGGAGAGGTGCTCTAAGATGCAAGACAGTATAGGAGATTAATTGGGAAACTAATGTACCTGACCTTGAGTAGACCAGACATAACCTATGTTGTGCATAGGCTTAGTCAGTTCTTAGCTCAGCCTAGAGTACCACACATGAAGGCTGCAACAAGGATTCTTCAATACATCAAAGGCACAACTGGTCAAGGAGTATTTTTTCCCACAAACTCAAACTTGCAACTTAAAGCATTCTGTGATGCAGATTGGGCAGGCTGCCCTGATACTAGAAAATCATTGACAGGTTACTGCGTGTTCCTTGGTGATGCTTTGATTTCTTGGAGATCAAAGAAACAAGATATAGTATCTAGATCTTCTGCAGAGGCAGAGTACAGATCTATGGCTACAACCACATGTGAGGTGACTTGGTTGCTGTATTTGTTAAGAGATTTATGTATTTCACATCACAAACCAGTGCTACTCTACTGTGATAACCAGGCAGCCCTACATATATCAGCTAATCCAGTATTTCATGAGCGATCTAAGCACATTGAAGCTGACTGTCACATAGTAAGGAATAAAGTATTGGATGGAACAATTAAGACTTTCTATGTTTCATCAAGATCACAGTTGGCAGACATTTTTACTAAGGCACTAGGTGTTGACAATTTCCTAAGGCTACTTAACAAGTTGGGAGTTATTAATATCTTCAGTCAACATATTCAGTTTCCTAATACTGCAAAGGAAGCTGATGAAAATAATGAAACTCAACCAAGAGCTTTGCTCTTGAGGGGGAGTGTTAAAGCAGCAAGTCTACCTCAGCAACAAAGCACAGGGCAGCAACAGAGCATAGGATGCGGCATGACATGCATTGGTCATCAGGACAGGCTGCCACAGAGTGCACTACATCAGAATAGTGTGCCAACACAACAACAGATACAATCCAGTGCAGCACAACTTACATTACTTCATCAGAGAGAGAATAAAAGGGTAGTTACAATGGGATTGACACGTGGCATCATAGAGGAGTTGATAGAATCAATTCCACATTATGATCAGTTGATGAATTCTATGGTCTGATCTATGTACACGTGTAAGGTTGAAGTTGGAAGTTAAGTGTAACAATTTCACCTGATAATGTGGAGTTAGTTATTTTTTCTGTTTAGTCTTAACTTGTATATAAGATAGGATTAGAAGCAAATTGTATTCATTCCTTTTTATTATCAATAAGATTTCAGTTTCTATTTAGAGAGAGAGTGCAATTCTTTTATAGAAGTTATGAGTTTGTATCATGTACATTGGTTGCACCCAATATATGAGTTGGATCTCACATTCTTGGAGACTAATTTGATTCACCTTTTACTTGTGAGAGAGATTTATATATCGGTACAAATTTAATTGTGTTTTCACAGAAGTATTGTTGACCAAACATGACTAACAAATAAGAAAAAGAAAAAGAAAAAGAAAACGTTTTTTTCTTTCTTTCTTGCCGTTAATGTTCAAATTAATAATTGAATGGTTAGATGTATTAATATTTTTTTTTTAAATTCAATCATTTATCTCTCTACTTTATTCTAATTTATCTTTTAACCACTAATATTCACATTCCTCGCTTATGGTGTAATCAATAATTTTATGAGTTAGATAATCCTAATATACCCGCACTCCTCACTTTCACATATTCTTTTTTTTTTTTTTTTTTGGTTAATACATTCACATATTCTGTCCCATGTAATTTTTTGTACTAAATGTTTTTAAGTTTGTAAAATGACCTTGTCTTCAAATTATTTCCTTCTTGTGTGTGATTTTTTTTTAATTTATATATTTTTATTTTAAAAAGGGTATTGGAATTCGAAAAGAATACGGACACGATATGTGTCAAAAATAGCCACGTATCAACCTTTTAGTACTGTGGAAAGAAGTTTTGCCCTGTAGTAACAACCGTGGGGACCACAAGGTGGCGCTCACCTGTACAGTTGAAAGCTCTTGAATGGCTGGTCTGACCAGCTGCTTGAAAAGTGAAAACACTTAACACGACGACGTCATCACGATGACGTCAGCAGAAAAGGAAATAATGACGTCCAAAATAAGACCAACTGGCTAAAAGCAAAGCCAAGCAAAGCAAAACATTGTTTTTTGTTTTTTTTGGCTGGAAAAGCAAAGTATTATTAGATTCAAATAAATTATTCAAATAGTATTGATACTCCATTTCGGGCCAAAATGGCCCAATACCACAATTTTCATAAATTTTTAGCAAAAAAATACTGTTTCGAAACTAAATAGGGAAATACTACTTTTATGGTACTCGAGTTTGCCAAACTCGAGTACCATTTGGAACTCGAGTTTAAGACACTCGTGTTCTTAGAAGTTTTGCCACCGTGACACTGCTGAGATGGAAATTTGGCGAATAAAAAAATAATGTGGTACTCGAGCTTGGTATACTCGAGTACCATGCAACACAATACTCGAGTATAACATGCTCGAGTACCTTTTATAAATAAAAAGTCAATTATTTTATTTCTATAGTACTTGAGTTCACCAAGCTCGAGTACCTTGTAACTTTTTTTTTTTTTTTGGATTATTGACAAATAAACATAAACATAAAATGTTGTTTATTTTATTTCTATAGTACTCGAGCTCACCAAGCTCGAGTACCTTGTAACTTTATTTTATTTTGTTTTGGGATTATCGACAAATAAACATAAACATAAAATGCTGTTTATTTTATTTCTACAGTACTCTAGCTCACTGAGCTCGAGTACCTTGTAACTTTACTTTTCTTTTCTTTTTTTTGGGATTATCGACAAATAAACATAAACATAAAAATAAGTAGCTTTTTTATGAATTCATTTATTTAAATAGAAGCATTGTAAAACACAGAGATTTTAATTTCAAAATATGAATTTAATTTCTACATTAAGTAAAACTGTTCATTGTTTTTTCATAAAAATTGTTCACTCTCTTTTTTGCGTAAATTATTTTCTGTTCACTATTTAAAAAATTGTTTGATGTTTTCTCATAAAACACCTAGTAAAATCATGTTTTCTAAATTTAAACGCCAAATCTGAATGCTTTTTCATGTTTGAATTTCACAATAATTGAATCTATTTTTATGCATTGATAAAATCTACTTCTACATTAATAAAATTTTCTCCCTGCACATCATGTTTACTGTATATTTAAATCTGCTTACTGCATTCATAAAATTTGATTTTTGCATTAAGTAAAACTGTTCACTGTTTTCTCATAAAAATTGTTCACTGTTTTCTGCATAAACTATTTCTAGCATTCTGCGTAAAATTATTTTCTGTTCAGCATTATTTAAAAAATTGTTCACTCACTTTTCTGCGTAAGTTATTTTTTGTTCACTATTTAAAAAATTGTTCACTGTTTTCTCATAAAGCACCTAGTGAAATCGTGTTTTCTAAATTTAAATGCCAAATTTGAATGCTTTGTCATGTTTGAATTTCACAATAATTGAATCTATTTTTCTACATTGATAAAATCTACTTCTACATTAATAAAATTTTCTCTCTGCACATCATGTTTACTGTATATTCGAATCTGCTTACTGTATTCATAAAATTTGATTTTTGCATTAAGTAAAACTGTTCACTGTTTTCTCATAAAAATTGTTCACTGTTTACTGCACAAACTATTTCTAGCATTCTGCGTAAAATTATTTTCTATTCAGCATTATTTAAAAAATTGTTCACTCACTTTTCTGCGTAAATTATTTTTTGTTCACTATTTAAAAAATTGTTCGCTGTTTTCTCATAAAACACCTAGTGAAATCGTGTTTTCTAAATTTACACGCCAAATTTGAATGTTTTTTCATGTTTGAATTTCACAATAATCGAATATATTTTTCTGCATTGATAAAATCTACTTCTACATTAATAAATTTTTCTCTCTGCACATCATGTTTACTATATATTCGAATCTGCTTACTGCATTCATAAAATTTGTTTTTTGCATTAAGTAAAACTATTCACTGTTTTCTCATAAAAATTGTTCACTTTTTTCTACATAAAATATTTCTAGAATTCTGCATAAAATTATTTTCTGTTCAGTATTATTTAAAAAATTGTTCACTCACTTTTCTGCGTAAATTATTTTTTGTTCACTATTTAAAAAATTGTTCGCTGTTTTCTCATAAAACACCTAGTGAAATCGTGTTTTCTAAATTTAAACGTCAAATCTAAATGCTTTTTCATGTTTGAATTTCACAATAATCGAATCTATTTTTCTGCATTGATAAAATCTGTTTCTACATTAATAAAATTTGCACTCTGCATATCATGTTTACTGTATATTCAAATCTGCTTACTGCATTTATAAAATCTGTTTTTTTCCTTAAGGAAAATTGTTCACTGTTTTCTCATAAAAAAATTTCACTGTTTTCTGCATAAACTATTTCTAGTATTTTGCTTAAAATTATTTTTTGTTCAGCATTATTTAAAAAATTGTTCACTATCTTTTCTGCGTAAATTATTTTTTGTTCACTATTTAAAAAAATTTTCGCTGTTTTCTCATAAAACACCTAGTGAAATCGTGTTTTCTAAATTTAAACGCCAAATCTGAATGCTTTTTCATGTTTGAATTTCACAATAATCGAATCTATTTTTCTGCATTTATAAATATGTTTCTACATTAATATAATTTTCTCTCTGCACATCAAGTTTACTGTATATTCAAATCTTCTTACTGCATTCATAAAATCTTTTTTTTTTTGCATTAAGTAAAACTGTTCACTATTTTCTCATAAAAATTGTTCACTATTTCTGCATAAACTGTTTTTAGCTTTGGCACGGTTATTGCTCTTAAATGGTTTTTGTGTTTTTTTAAATATGTAACCATATGAATAATGGACAAACTCTATGAATGAAAAATGAGTGATTCATATAAATCACCTAATGGTAAGTGCCTCAAATAATTCGAATTTGTAAAAAAGTTCGAATTAGTTGAATGTAGAAATTCGGGAAAAATCGATGGAAAATCAATGAACGTACCAAATCGTGAAGGTGTGCATAAGATGTACAAATAGTCTAGACTTGTTGAGAAAGTACAAATCTACTTTTACAGGGATGCATACACCTCCCATTGTAGTCTTTTAAAGCTGGCTAGCTTGCAGATTGTACTGCAACTTCTTTCATACTCATGGCCTGGGTACCTAATCATTAGTATTGAATAACTGCATTGTACAAACACTAGGAATTGCACATTTTTAATTACATTATAATGCCATTCTCATAATTTTTTTTAAGTATTTTTCATGTGTATTATTTTCATACTAAGCTACATTGTATTTCTACAAAATTTAATGCAATACAAGTGCTAAATGTCTCTTTTAGATTTCTACTGCCTATTGCTTCCATGCTTTAGAAACCAAAAGATTTTCTAGTTGATTGCTAAATGGGGAACAATACACAATATCTGGTCCAATCAGAGTCCGCTCACATAGGCTTAATATATGCAATAATCTTCCAATCAAAAGTACGAGTTGACATTAGAACGTAACCATTAGTAGAGGAAAGTCAAATAAATTTGAAACAAGAGGTATAGAAAAAGTCATGTTTCTTTAGCAATTTTATGAAACAAAGTCTAATAAGATACATAGCTACAATTAACACTGAATTAAATAAACTGTCTATTACACGTGGAACAATAACTTCTAGACAATGTCACTTTGCAAGAAATAGAAGTGGTATCAACTAAAAACATAACAAAAGTGAAATGTCCTACGATATTTAAAAGATTTTTTTAAAAAGATTTTTGTTTTTCATAAAAAAAAAAAAGATATTTGTTTTGTGATGCGTTTGGATGGCTATCAAACTATCTATCATTTTGCCATTTTGGAAGGAGTGTAATAGAATGATTATATATATATATATATATATATATATATATATATAGAAGGATTTGTTCAAAATTTAAATTGAAAGAAATGAATCAAATGATACCCTTAAAGTGTGGATGAAATGTTTTATAATGCTTAAATTTATAAAAGATACTAGTAAAAATTCCATGCGTTGCAAGGCTTTAATCCTGAATTTTCTTTATATATATTTTTGAGAAATTATAACTAAATGAGTTATTATTACATAATTTTAGAATTATTTTCTAGCTAAATGTCAAAAATGAGTTAAGTGTCAAAAATGAAACTATGGGTGGGTAAGTTAAATTTGAGACAAATCATTGGTGGGTAAAGTGTAATTCCCAAAAAAAAAAAGAAAAAAAAAAGAGTGGGTTCAAAGGACTAAAAAACCACAATCTATTAGTTTTGCTAAGGTGAGTTTGGTTCAGTTTTTTCAAATAGTTCTTTAAGCAGTATGTTTGGTAAAAACTATCAAAAAATGTTTTTTGACAAAATTGAGTGTTTGGCTAATACTTATAAAAGTGGCGGTTTGAGTTGTAAATTACCAAAAAAGACAAGATATATATATATATATATATATATATATATATATATATATATGTTTTAATTACCTCTCTTAATGCAAGTTATGGACAGAATATTTTTTCAAAAATTTCACAATAAAGTCTGCATGACAAGCTGGCATTCAGATTAGTTTATTTCCCAAAGTCATCCAAGAAGTAGCCGCACAGATTGGAGGACTTAATTATATGAAGATCACTATTTCGAGTACTCTTCCTACTTGGGACAATAGTTATTATATGGAAGCTTGGCCAGTACACATTTTGGCTGTTATTCATGATTGGGGTTGTATCCTTGAATACAACTGGTATACAGGAGATACTTATTTACCACTTGATGATCCGGATGCTCTGGCTCAAGATGGTCTAATTTCATGAGTAATAAGATTTATGAGATATAGAAAGAATTAGACAGAGGCTTCTACTTATATAGTTACACAAATAGGATAACCGCATATGGTACAATACCTTCAGCAAGGAGGCTATTTGAGAAAAGAAAGATTGTTAAGGATCCTAGAATGATACAGATTGAAAGACAGACAAATAGATCACTATTCACCGGCAACTGATCACTATTCACCAGCACGCATGAATAACTTTTAGAGAAATCAAGACAGTCCAAACAGATACAGACAGATGTTCAAAAGTTACTACTATTTACTAGCATGGGTAAAAAGAGATTTGATAGATTCCCGAGATCTGAAAGATTCCCAGACAGACGCAAAAAGACTATTACTCATTAGTACTAATTTCCATACCACCGACAAATTAACTTGAGTTAAATTTACCTACTCAGATTACTTTACCATGGTTCATTTCACCTATAAAAGAGACGCACTACGAAGACAGAAGACAAGTTTCTAAGTTTCTAAGATTCTAAGCTTTTAAGTTCTAAGTTTTAGAAAGCCTTTTGTAATAGCCTTCCCTCTCCCTCAGAAAGACTTTTGAACTCTCTCCCCATCTTGTAATCTTGTAACCTTTCTCTTCAGACAGTTTTATTTTCAAGCTTGTATCAAAGACAGTAGTTTGTTTACAAGTTTATCAAAGACTGAAGTTTTTATTCAAGTAAGATTTTACTAGTTTTTGTTTTCATATTCCGTACTTCATTTTAACCATATTTTGAATATATCTATTTTGCTATTTACTTGTTTATTATCTATTTTATCATTGTTTCTGCTTCCATATTACTACTGTGCTCTCTCCTGGGTAGTCATTGGTATTAGAGCATGTGGATCATAAAACACCTAATGAACAGTGAATAATTTATGTAGAAAACATGATGTAGCACCAACTGTGGCATGAGTAGTTTTTTGAAAACACGTCACTAGCCCGCAGCTATAGCACCAACTGTAGTCATACGAACCACATGTGCCAACAAATGCCACTGTTTCACACATACTGCTCAATAGCTCGACACAATTTCACACACTGTTCAGCCATATCATCCACATTCATGAGAATACTTAAATATATGAATAATCGTACCTTGGTGCCAGGGACATAGCACTGTGTCAATTAAATATGATTCTCTGTTCAAGAACACTGCAACTATCGCCCACATTTTCAAATCTCATTGTGACATTGGGAACATTTAAAATCCTGTTCATGTAGTATTTTTCCAGCCTGTATTGACATGACAAGCCCTAATAACTGAAATTATAATGCTTGGAATATGAAATGAGGTTATAAATGCACCACAATAATGATCTTATTTCTACCCCCAATAATTTCATAGATTGACTAAGCTATGAATCGCAACACCTCAACATCAAATTGTACAATGCGAAACAAGTTTAGATCTACTTCAACAAATGGATTATCACAAGTTCTAGCAAATCAACGACTACAGACATACACAGACCACTATGGAGGGAAATGGGTTGGAAAGAAGAGAGATTTCCTTAATATGCCAATATACACGTACGAGAGTCTTGGAAGTGTCGGGCACATCATGGTCGGCAAACCTAAAAAACTAAGTACAAATACCACCGCAATAGAGTTCACCGTAGCAGAACCATCATGGTCAATCCTATACGAGAAGAGGTGTGAGTTGGAGGTGTATTGTCGATGGCATGAGTTACGAATTCCTAAGGCACGCTCAGCTGAGTTACCTAGAGATGAACCTGCCAACATACTTGCTCGTCTTGAACAAGAGAACAATCAAATGCAAAGGCGATTAGACCGTTTTCATGCAATCCAAAAAGTTAGATAGCATCTAAAGGGGAAGGCGCAAGAGCGAGCCATCAAGTCTATTAATGAAGTTATTGCGTTAGATGATGAAAGAGATATTTCAGACTTCTCAAATTCAAGTAATGATGATTTCCAAAAATTTCTACCTACGAACATTAGACGTTGTTGTTAATGTCTACACGTTATGTGCAATACAAAATGTTGTTGTTAATGTCTGACAGTTGATGATTATGTACATTCAACTTTTGCAAATCTAAAGATTAACTATTCATTAGTTTTGGCTAAGTTTATATGAAATCACTTGCTCATTTTTTCCCTGCTGTTCTTTGTTGCTACATATGATTCTTGTGCTTTGGTTGGACAATGTCCTCTGCTTTGTAATGTAGGAAACACCGTAGGAAGTGAAATGCCTCCAGTTAGATATGTTGATGTTTCCAATATTCTGTTTGTGTAATTTGAAATGTTACACACATAACACTTATCACCCAAATTAGATTTATTGTACATTACTTGTTGAGCCCTGACCAGAAATACCCATGTGCTATTATTTCTAACCAGTAGTCACAGATTATGGGAAGAGCGTTTCGAGTAGCATCCTTGAAAATGACCAAAGATAGTAAACAGTTCTACATGTGCTGTTCAACAGCTCGGTACTATTGAGCCCTGACCAGAAGTACCCATCCACACTCACATGAATACACAAATATGCAACCCTTTGTAATGCACCGTTTTCAAGGATGCAGAGCATCCCTGGAAAGTTTTTGCATCAATTTTGGAGGTGAGCTGTCCACCATTGCTACACTGATGTTTGTAGTGCTACATGTGCTACTCAATGATTTGGTACAATCTTTGATTTTCCATTGAGTTTACACGATTTTGTTCATTCAACAATTTTGAAATTTTCATCAAATCAAGATGATCAGTACATTAGCAAACAGTTTTAAATTGAATTTTCACAATTTTGTACATTTGACAACTTCAAATTTGGAAACAAATTTGGATGATCTATACATCTAATGTAATTAATTTTCCATTGAGTTTACTTAATTAGGTAAGTTCTTCAATTTTCATTTGAATTTTCACGATTTTACACACTCAACGAATTCGAATTTTTCAACAAATTCGAATTTTTCAACAAATTCGTATTATCTGTACATCTAATGTACACTATTTTTCCTTGAGCTTTCACGGTTTTGTACATTCAACAAATTCAAATTTTTAAACAAATTCATACGATCTACACATCTAACGTACATACTTTTCCATTGAATTTTCATTATTTTGTACTTTCAATGAAGTCAAATTTCTCAACAAGTCTAGACTATCTGTACATCTTATGTACACATTCACGATTTGGTACGTTCATTGATTTTCCATTGATTTTTCCCGAATTTCTACATTCAACTAATTCGAACTTTTTCATAAATTTGAACTATTTGAGGCACTTACCATTAGGTGATTTATACAAATCACTCATTTTTCTTTCATGGAGTTTGTCCATTATTCATATGGTTACATATTTAAAAAAAAAAAAAAAAAACACAAAAACCATTTAAGTGCAATAACCGCGCCAATGCTAAAACAGTTTATGCAGAAAACAATGAACAATTTTTATGAGAAAACAGTGAACAGTTTTACTTAATGCAAAAAACAAATTTTATGAATGCAGTAAGCAGATTCGAATATACAGTAAACATGATGTGCAGAGAGAAAATTTTATTAATGTAGAAGTAGATTTTATCAATGCAGAAAAATAGATTCGATTATTGTGAAATTCAAACATGAAAAAGCATTCAGATTTGGCGTTTAAATTTAGAAAACACGATTTCACTAGGTGTTTTATGAGAAAACGGCAAACAATTTTTTAAATAGTGAACAAAAAATAATTTAACAGAAAAGTGAGTGAACAATTTCTTAAATAATGTTGAACAGAAAATAATTTTATGCAGAATACTAGAAATAGTTTATGCAGAAAATAGTGAACAATTTTTATGAGAAAACAGTGAACAGTTTTACTTAATGCAAAAAACAAATTTTATGAATGCAGTAAGCAGATTCGAATATACAGTAAACATGATGTGCAGAGAGAAAATTTTATTAATGTAGAAGTAGATTTTATCAATGCAGAAAAATAGATTCGATTATTGTGAAATTCAAACATGAAAAAGCATTCAGATTTGGCGTTTAAATTTAGAAAACACGATTTCACTAGGTGTTTTATGAGAAAACAGCAAACAATTTTTTAAATAGTGAACAAAAAATAATTTACGCAGAAAAGTGAGTGAACAATTTTTTAAATAATGTTGAACAGAAAATAATTTTATGCAGAATGCTAGAAATAGTTTATGCAGAAAATAGTGAACAATTTTTATGAGAAAACAGTGAACAGTTTTACTTAATGCAAAAAACAAATTTTATGAATGCAGTAAGCAGATTCGAATATACAGTAAACATGATGTGCAAAGAGAAAATTTTATTAATGTAGAAGTAGATTTTATCAATGCAGAAAAATAGATTCGATTATTGTGAAATTCAAACATGAAAAAGCATTCAAATTTCGCGTTTAAATTTAGAAAACACGATTTCACTAGGTGTTTTATGAGAAAACAGCAAACAATTTTTTAAATAGTGAACAAAAAATAATTTACGCAGAAAAGTGAGTGAACAATTTTTTAAATAATGTTGAACAGAAAATAATTTTATGCAGAATGCTAGAAATAGTTTATGTAGAAAATAGTGAACAATTTTTATGAGAAAACAGTGAACATTTTTACTTAATGCAAAAATCGAATTTTATGAATGCAATAAGCAAATTCGAATATACAGTAAACATGATGTGCAGAGAGAAAATTTTATTAATGTAGAAGTAGATTTTATCAATGCAGAAAAATAGATTCAATTATTGTGAAATTCAAATATGAAAAAGCATTCAGATTTGGCGTTTAAATTTAGAAAACACGATTTTACTAGGTGTTTTATGAGAGAACAGCGAACAATTTTTTAAATAGTAAACAAAAAATAATTTACGCAAAAAAAAGAGTAAACAATTTTTATGAGAAAACAGTGAACAGTTTTACTTAATGTAGAAATTAAACTCATATTTTGGAATTAAAATCTCTGTATTTTACAATGCTTCTATTTAAATAAATAAATACATAAAAAAGCTACTTATTTTTATGTTTATGTTTATTTGTCGATAGTCCCAAAAAAAAGAAAAGAAAATAAAAGTTACAAGGTACTCGAGCTTAGTGAGCTGGAGTACTGTAGAAATAAAATAAACAACATTTTATGTTTATGTTTATTTGTCGATAATCCCAAAACAAAATAAAATAAAGTTACAAGGTACTCGAGCTTGGTGAGCTCGAGTATTGTAGAAATAACATAAACAACATTTTATGTTTATGTTTATGTTTATTTGTCGATAATCCAAAAAAAAAAAAAAGTTACAAGGTACTCGAGGTTGGTGAGCTCGAGTATTGTAGAAATAAAATAAACAACATTTTATTTATAAAAGGTACTCGAGCATGTTATACTCGAGTATTGTGTTGCATGGTACTCAAGTATACCAAGCTCGAGTATCACATTATTTTTTTTATTTGCCAAATTTCCACCTCAACAGTGCCACGATGGCAAAACTTCTAGGAACTCGAGTTTAAGACACTCGAGTTCCAAATGGTACTCGAGTTTGCCAAACTCGAGTACCATAAAAGTGGTATTTTCCTATTTAGTTCCGAAACAGTGTTTTTTTGCTAAAAATTTCTGAAAATTGTGGTATTGGGCCATTTTGGCCCTCCATTTCGTCTCTTTTTTTATAGAACAGGACTCAAAACCCTTTTTATCCCTTGCATTGCATTTGCTTTATGGGCTTCAATTGGTTATTTGTTATTTTTTATTTTTTTTTGAGAAAGTGGTCATCTGTTAATTGAGTGTTATAACTTGTAAGTGTTTTCCTCGCAATGATCGAAAAAGAGAGAAGCAAAAGAAGTTAAAATATAATAAAAACAAAAACGAAAGTGGTGGAATACACTATAATGGCTGACTCAACTAGAAGCGCAAACCCCAAAACCCACATGCCCCCTCCAACTTGTTTGATGAGAATCAACAAGCATTAAAGAATTCATTACATATTCTAGTTGGGTCTATAACTAGAGTAAGATCCAAGAAGATCAAAGAAACACTTAATGGGTTGATTCAAGAGATTTTGGCTGATTCTAATGTAGGACATTCCAAGCTTTGCCCAAAAGAAGATAAAAGCGTAATAAATTTAATCCAAGCTATTGAGGGATAATCAGGCTTAATTGGGCATGATTTATAGCGTGAATTAATGGCTAATTGACTTTCCAGTTCTATATCAGCTAATAGATATTTTTCCTATTTTGAAGCTGCTAATTTCAAACCAAATCTACCTTAATTTTAGGCTTTAGGCTTTTATTATTTAGAACATTTTTTAGCTATTTTCCTATTTTGGATCTGCTAATTTCAGACCAAATCAACTTTTATTTAGGGTTTTATTATTTAGTATGTTTTTTATATTTTCTATTTTCAGTCATGTCTTATGAATAACATGCAGTCATTGTAATAAAGGAATTATTGAATAAAAATCAGAAAAAGGTAAGGCTTTGCTCTTCTTTCGGTTCTTCAAGAACTGTCAAATTATCAAGGATTCTTCCTTGTGACATTCAAACTTTATACCTTCGGTTCATGATTCAATTATAATCATTGAGTCAAGGTCTGTTACTTATACTTTTGGTTTGCGTTTCACTTATAAACGGTGGGTCAGGGTTCTATCAAAATCTGAATTTTAGTTTTCTTGGGCAAATATTCCAATATTATTTGTTAGGTCTCAAGGTGTGTCGATTGAGGTTCGCATCATTTGGTATCAGAGCACAGGTTCTAAAATCAGTTTTCTATCCCTTTATCTTTTGTTTCCTGTTATCATCCTATCTTGTTCCTTTTGTGTTCTTTATTCCTCGTTCTTATTTTGTGACGTGTGCTAGGTTAAAATCATGCACCAAGCTCCACAAAAAAAAAAGAAAAAAAGAAGAAGAAGGAAAAAACGTTAAAAAAAAGTGAAAAAATAAAACAAAAAAAAGAAGAGACTTCAGAATAGAAATAGAAAACAATATATATATATATATATATATATATATATTGTAGTTTCAGTTCTCTCAGACCAAAATATTTTTTTTCTTTTGTCCTCTTCTTTTGATTTAGTGTTTCTGTCATATTTTCTTGCTGTTGGTATTTGTTTAAATACAACAAGTTGAATTTCTTGATCAAGTTTATTAATTTAATGTAGAACTAAAAAGGGGAAGCTACGAGTGGAAGAAGGCAAGAGAGTGTGAGACTAATATCGGAAAAAAAAGAAAAAGAAAAAGAAAAAAAGAAGCCAATTTAAGAGTGAAACACGAGTGTGAGCGACATAATTTGAGTATAAACACGTGAGGGAGTGTTGTGAGGAATTATTCCTAACATTTCTCTATAGTTTCAAAAGTATGTCTTCTAGGGGCGAAGCATCAAACAGAGGAGGGGAGGAGTCATCCATCATGTTGCAGGCCATGCAACAACAATTTGAACGCATGAACGTGGTGTTTAATGATATTCGAGATCGAATGGATAGGCAATACGCTGTTATTTTGACTTTGCGTGAGGAGCGTCCCCAAAGAGCCCTTGATGCTAGAAGGCAAGAAAGGCATGTGCGCATGGATGATTCTGATGATTACCACGAGGATGAGTTTAAAGATGAAGAGGATCAAGCTTCATTGAACAATGAGGGTAGGTTTATGCCAAGGGGAGAAATGCGTGGTAGAGGTTTCCGAAGAGATCCAAGATGGCAAGATAGGACTGACAAAAACCTAGGAAACATCAAAATAAAGATACCGTTCCAAGGGAAAAATGATCCAGAAGTGTACTTGTAGTGGGAGAAGACGGTGGAGTTAATCTTTAAGTGCCACAACTACTTCGAGGATAAATTGGTAAAACTCGTTGTCATTGAGTTTACTGACTATGCTATTATATGGTGGGATCAACTTGCAATGAATAGAAGGAGAAACCATGAGAGACCTATTGAGACTTGGGAGGAAATGAAGGCCAGCATAAGGAGGCGGTTTGTCCCTAGTCACTACTATAGGGACTTGTATTAGAAATTACAGAGTCTTACTCAAAGCTATAGGAGCGTGGATGACTACCACAAGGAGATGGAGATTGCCATGATTTGGGCTAATATAGAAGAAGATCAAAGAAGCAATTAATGGGCCGATTCAAGAGATTTGGGTTAATTCTAATGCAAGACATTCCAAGCTTGGCCCAAAGGAAGATGAAGGCGTAATAAATTTAATTCAAGCTATTGAGGGCTGATCTGGCATAATTGAGCGTGATTTATGGTGTGGATTAATGACTAATTGACTTTCCAGCTCTATATCAGTTAATAGATATTTTTCCTATTCTGGAACTATTAATTTCAGACCAAATCTACCTTAATTTTAGGCTTTAGGCTTTTATTATTTAGAACGTTTTTTTAGCTATTTTCCTGTTTTGGATATGCTAATTTCAGATCAAATCAACTTTTATTTAGGGTTTTATTATTTAGTAAGTTTTTTATATTTTCTATTTTCAGTCATGTCTTATGAATAGCATGCACTCATTGTAATAGAAGAATTATTGACTAAAAATCAGAAAAAAGGTGAGGCTTTGCTCTTCTTTTGTTCTTTAAGAACTGTAAACTTATTAGGGATTCTTCCTTGTGGCATTCAAACTTTATACCTTCGGTTCGTGATTCAATTATAATCATTGGGTCAAGGTCTATTACTCATACTTTTGGTTCATGTTTTACTTATAAACGTTGGGTCAGGGTTCTATCAAAATCTGAATTTTAGCTTTCTTGGGAAAATATTCCAATATTATTTGTTAGGTCTCAAGGCATGCCAATTGAGGTTCGCATCATTGTTGAATTCACAAAGTGTAATTACGAATGACATCATTTTTTTTAATCAACCACTAGTCACCTTATTTTTATTCTATACCAATTATAACTTGACACCTCAATAGTATAAGAAAATTATGAAATTTTGTTATATCACTAGACTTTTTGATAAAAATTAGATAGTTTCCATAAATTTTTTTAAAAAAAAAATAAAGGAAAAAAAGAAGAAGATAAAAATTAGATAATAATAATGTAAGGGTAGCAATTAACGAATATCAAAATGCATTGGTTATGTTGAGTGACATGAGTCTATAAATAGGTTGGAAAACCGGGAACAAATGTTGTGTGACGTAAGTCTTGTAATTTGGAACTCGTTTGGTAAGAGATTTTTAGTAACATTGTTTAATTATTGTGGAAATACGTGTAGGTAAAAAAGAGTTGTGAAAATACATATTTTGGTGTCTAAACAACAAAAACTATTGTGTAAACAACAATACCAAATAGGTCCCAAGTCCTTTTAGTGTTCAAGACTACTGCCTTAGATTGCTCAAGGAAGACCTAGGTTGTGTTTGATTCAACATAAAATAATTTCCAAGTAGAAAAATATTTTCAAGTGAAAATATTTTTTGGGAAAAGAAATTGTTTATGTGTTTGGTTGTGTTCTAAAAAATACGCCAAAAAATGATTTCCTTTGTTTGGTTTGCACATGAAATTATTTTATGAAAATATTTTCAAATGTTTGGCTTGTATGTAAAATATTTTTTTGGAAAATATTAAAAAATAAATGCCTATATACATTTGTATATCCCATCATAATACTATTATAATATTATCATTTATAATCTAGTACATGACTATGTCCAATGTACCATCCAAGTTTACATAACCATTGGAAATGTACGATCCAAGTCTACAAAATAATATCATCCAAGTTAAGGTACATAGCCATTTATAAATGTACCCATCAAGCCTACAAATATAACCATCTAAAGTCAAGGTTCTTAACCGGGGTGATTGTACCATCCCAAGTCTGCAAAATACTACAATCTAGTCAAGGTACATGATTGTTACAAAAGTACCCCAAGTCTACAAAATATACATACTACCATCATAAATGTAGTTAATACATAGCCACATTAACTATCACCACAAGTGTGGGCGCAAGCAGGGGAAAGTACACCTTGGCCGAGTGGACCGTGGCGGAGAAAAGAAAAGGAGCCGCCACCTAAATTAGATCTAGGAACCAAATATATAGCACTCTTACGTTGAATGACTGATCTTACTACCAGAGTATGGGTTTGGAGTTTAGGTATTGGGATGGGAAGGTGCTAGGCACCTAACCCCACTCGACCCATGGGTCATCTTCCACTCATTATGTCTTACATCATAATCTTATTAAAGACGTTCAATATTGCATCTTAAACTCACACACATACTAGCATACATCTAAGCATACAACATGGCATCAATCATCCCAAAACCCTAACATGCATCTTGTCCTATCCCAGACCCTAACATTACATCACATACAGCATTGAAACCTTAACATACATCTCACCATGCATCTCATCTCATATTTCACCCAAGACAACAACATGTATATATCAAATCAAGGTAGAAACATAGACATGGTAAGATTAAACAAACATGTGATTGCATCTAAACATCATCCAAACAAACATACTCACACTCATCATTAAAACAACATATTCCAAATGCATGTTCATATGAATGCATGACTTACCTCACTCCACCACAGGACCTATGCAGCAATGCATATTCATATCATATGTATGTCCATGTAAATAAACAAATCAAAAACCCTAACTAGCATCAAAGAGGCAAACAAACTAAAACAAGACAAAAAAGAGAGACAAGAACATAAGGACATAACAAGAGAGATTAAACAGAGGCTAAACATGTGAAAGAAAACAAAAGAAAAGGCAAAAAGGACTGAATTAGGGTTTTCTAGGCATGGGTATGCATGCACATACATAGGCTTGCATGCGCAGCCCATCTGTATATGTAACTAGCATCAAAGAGGCAAACAAACTAAAACAAGACAAAACAGAGAGACAAGAACATAAGGACATAACAAAAGAGATTAAATAGAGGCTAAACATGTGAAAGAAAACAAAAGAAAAGGCAAAAAGACTGAATTAGGGTTTTCTGGGCACGAGTATGCATGCACATACATAGGCTTATGTGTGTAGCCCATCTATATACGTACGCATACTTTGAGTATGTGTTCGCATGCAAAGAGCATGTGTACGCATACACGCCCCAAAAACCCTAGCCTAGAAACAGATAGAAAACAAAGTGGGGCTGAATCTAACAACCTAACATGTTTTAACACAGAAAGCTACTGAACCTTAGGCTATCTAAACATATTAAAACATAAACAAAACAAGAAAAACAAAAAGAAAGCAGAATTAAAACAAAGAAAAGAAAAAGAAAATGTTAGAACTTAATACCTCAAACACAAAGCTTTCCAAGCTTGATTTTAACGTTTCCTCTCAGTCAACCAATTCACAATCAAAAGGAAAAGTGATTAGTAATCTTAAAACTCAAAGATCAAGGCCAAAAAAGCCCCCAATCAGAAAATATTGACTTAAGGATGTTTTGTGAAAAACTCCCTCTTTGATACACTATTTTTAGTAAATCCCGTGTTTTCTCTTAAAATTTTCTCAGTGTTTTGAAAATGTACCATGTAAGGCTTTCAATATTAAGAAAATGGGGGGGGGGGGGGTTTGGAATGGCTCCCGTGTATGCGTACGCATGCATGAAGCTTGCATATGCAGGTTTGGAGCATGCGTACACATATGCGTGTCTGCGTACGTATGCACTAGGGTTTCAGTGGCCTTCATTTTCCAAAAATAGTTTTATTCAGCTCAAAAAGGAGTTTTATTTTCCATAAAAACCTTCCTCAAGTCAATTCCAATCTAATCAAGCCCTAAACCAACCTTAGGCTTTAGAATTTTACTATCATTGGGGAATAGGGGCCCAAGTTGTAAGGGGTATGAAATGCGGCGTCTACAGATGCCCCTCTTTTTATTTATGAGCTCCACTAATGGAATCAAAAGAATAAGAGACAAAATATTTTGTTTCGACGTTTGGCTTAGGCCCAACCCACACATATGGCACGTAACATGCATACATGGGGCGAGGTGCAACTCTGCAAAGTTATGTGGTATTCATATGTCCGAATTCCCACCTTTGTTACTTGGGAAATGAGCAATGACAGGTTCACTATCACAAAACCTATTTTCCAATTGCAAGCAAAAGGCAAGTGACTCACTATCCTAGAGTCAATACAAAAAAAAAAAAAACAAACATGGCCAGCGACCGCAACCATCAACCAAACAAACAAGGTGCTTTTACGAGCTTAAAAGGATACATATTTGTGGTGTCCATTTGGGGATCTTACCTAAAACTTCTCCCGGTGGCTTGCACCTTTTATCTTCCATCTCTATCTCTACCTATTCTGGTGAGGCTCTTGCCTCGGGTGACCTTGGTCTCTATCTTTATCTCTACTTCTTCTATTGTTCTTGCATATTCAATTCTCGAAGGATATATGTGTAGACACAGTATTTTGTACCCCTTACGACTCGGGCCCTTGTTCCCCAATAATGCTGAAATTCTAAGACCCAAGGTTGGTTTAGGGCTCAATCAGAGTACAAATTGACTTGAGAGGTGTTAAAATGGGAAATATAACTTTTTAATGAGCAAAACATCTATTTTTGGATAAGAAAGGCCAAAGAAAGCCTTTGGCTTGCGTACGCAGGCATGAACCTGCATACATAGTCTTAAGCATGTAGATGCAAGCACGAGTCTTCACACGCAGGTAGGATTTCAGAAACATAAAAAAGGCAAGTTTTCTGCATTAATATTGAGGTTTGGAATGAATCCCACATCATCTGGGAGCCATTCCAAACCCCGATTTTCACAATATAAATAGCCATACATGGTACCTTTTCAAAACACATAAAAAATCCTAAAGGAAAATCTAAGATTTACTAGAAATAGTGAATCAAAGATGGAGTTTTTCACAAAACATCCTCAAGTCAATTTTATTTGATTGGGGCCTTTTCTGGCCTTAATCTTTTGAGTTTAAGATTACTAATCACATTTTCATTGACTTGTGAATAGATTTGACTAAAGGGAATGGTCAAAAACCAAGCATAGGAGCTTTTTCTTTGAGGTATTCATTTTAAACCTTTCTTCTATTTTTGGCTTTTAATTTATGTTTTAATCTATTCTTTTGCTTTGTTTACTCTTATAATATGTTTGTTTAGATTAGGTTTACGTTTTCCTTATGTTTTGAGCATGTTAGGTTGTTAGATTTAAGTTTTCTATTTCTGGGTTAGGGTTTAGGGTGTGTTTGTATGCGTATGCTTCTTGCATGCGTATGTAGGCTCAAAGTATGTGTACACATACAACTGGCCTACATACGCAAGCCTATGTATGTGTATGTATACTCGTGCTCGGAAACCCTAATTCAAGTTTTTTGCTTCTATTCCTTCTTTTATTTTACATCATATGTCTCTGTTTTTACTTTCTTATATGCTTTTTGAGTTTTCTATTTCTCTGTTCACATGTTTGTCGTTGTATGATAGATTAGGGTTTTCTCTTAAAGTTCTTGCTTTGATGCTATGCCGTTCATTCACATGCCCATTCATTGATGTCATAGATGCTTTGATGTAGTGAGGTAAGTAAGGTAAGACACGCATTGTTATGAACATGCATTAGATATATGAGCATGCTTGTTGGGATGATTTGTTCTTAATGCAATCACATGTTTATCTTGTCATGTTTGTGTTTCTACCATGTATCCTTGCTGCCATGCCTACCTTTTTACCTTGATTTGTTGCTGCCTTGTTTGGATGATATGCCTACCATGCTAGATGAATGCTAGGGTTTATGATGTGATGATATGCATAATTAGGTGTAAGCTAGGGTTTGTGATATGATGACAAGTATGATAGGTGTATGTTTAGGGATGTTAGATGCCATGTTGATTGTTAGATGTATGCTAGCGTTTGAGTGAGTTAGATAACAAAGGCTTGTTAATTCCTGTGTGTTTAATTCCTATGTTTCTTATTTCTTAATTTTAATAAAGACTTGTTCAATACTTTCTTGCACACACATCATATGGCTCTTTTGTCCCTTACCTCAATTGGTGATGAGTGGGAAGATGGAAGGCTTCATTCGGACCCATGTCTTTCGAAGTTCATCCAACCAACTCACAATCGGTGTCATCACATATAATGGGCTTTAAGTATATTAAAGGTTTGCCACCAATCCATAAAGGTCCACTTAGGCCCTCGGTTGGAATCATGGCCCACCGAGTTGTGGGTGACCTATTTATCTATCCCTTTAGCCTTAAGGAGCCTACCCACAATTAGAGAGATCCTAGATCCAATCAAAAAGAGGATACCCTTTATATATCTCTTGTTTGTTCAACCATGTATCTTATGCTCACCTAATTTTAAAGGACAAATAAAAGGTATAAAATTGGGGGGTAACCCAAGAGCTATGGTATACCTTAAGATGCTTGGGATGGAAAAAAAAAGTTCTCACATATAAGAGGCTTATCCCTAAAAGTCCAAAAATAAATCTTAACTTGAAAGGTTCATAAGATTATAGCCTAATTGCTATCATAAGCCCAAATCAAAAAGCCCTTTTGAAAAAGAGGACTTTGGACCTAAGATAACAAGCATGCTACGAACTTAGCATCCAAAATCCTACTATGTCAATATGAATTTCCCTAATCTTGGGCCTCTTTATTGTATGCTTAGGCCCAAAATGATGAGAACTTCATAGACTTTGAGAGGAAGGCTACAATATATTCTAGCTAAATGGCTACTTTAAAAAAAAAAAATGATGAATGATAATAAAAAGAGAAAAGCCCAAAGTTGATGACTATATTGTAAGCCCAAAGAGAAAAGCACGTTATAATGAAAGCCCATGAGAGTAAGATGAGAGTTTTATTATAAATGGACTAAAGCCCAAATGAAACAAGGGGCAAGGTTCATAAGAGGAAAGGAAGTGATTTTGTAATTGGCCTTCATTAAATGAACTTAAAGATTTTCTAAGAACGTCTAAAGTTAAAAAGAACCTTTTAATTGGGGCATGAACTTAATAAAGATGAGACTTCTTTGCAAGTACCATTGCACCACTAAGGTCAAGAAAATACGTCCCCTCTCCAATTTGAATTCAAGAAAAGCACAAAAGGTGTTTGGTTAAGATTGAGGACACATATCAAAAGGAAGTTTAAAAGGAAGTCGACTGGGTAGATTACATGGATGTGAAAGCAATGAAGACTATGTTGAAGATGGAGGGGAAAGTGTTTGCTATCACCATTGAAGAGCCAAGTAATCCTTCTACTTTCATCATGCTTTCTATGGGGCAACTTAATAATTGGACTTGGGTTGGGTTTTCTAAGAGTGGGGAAAAGAAATTTTGTAATGCAAGTCCCAATGTACTTTTCAACATTTTCAATAAAATGAATTTTGATTTGGCTTATTTTGATGTATTCCATAATATTGAAATTCAACACTTAAATGATTTAAATGAATTTAAAAATGAAATTAATAAGCCATTGGAAAATAAAATTGAACCTATGGAACCAACTTTTGAAACTCTTAATTTGGGAAATAATGAGAATCCACACTTAATTAAAATTGGCTCAACCCTAAATGAAGAATAAAGAAAAGATCTCAAGGAGCTTCTCATAGAATTTCAAAAAGTGTTTGCATGGTCCTATGAAGATATGCCTAGTATTGATCCTGAGATAGCTCAACACCACATTGATACTCATGCTCACATGGTACCTGTCAAGCAAAAATTTAGGTGTATGAGAACTGAATGGCTTCGAAAGATCAAAGAAGAGGTCACGAAACAGTTTAAAGTAGGGTTCATTAAGCCCGTGCACCAAGCCAAGTGGATAGCCAATGTTGTGCCGTACCCAAGAAGGATGGAAAGGTAAGGATGTGTATGCATTTTAGGGATTTGAATAAGGCTTGCCCAAAAGATGGTTTCCCCCTTCCCCACATAGATGTCCTAGTGGATAATATAGCTGGTAGTGCCTTGATGTTTTTTTATGGATGGTTTTTAGGATATAACCAAATCAAGATGGCTCCTAAGGATATAACTAAAATCACTTTCCCCACAGAATGAGGGATCTATTGCTACACAGTAATGCCATGTGGGCTTGAAAATGCAAGTGCAACTTATCAAAGGATAGCCACAAGTTTGTTACATGATATGATGCATAATGAGGTTGAGGTATATGTTGATGACATGATTGTAAAATCCAAGGATAAAGGAGGTCACATCATTAACTTAAGAAATTTCTTTAAAAGGATCAAGGAGTATAGATTAAGGTTGAACCCCCCAAAAGTGTACATTTGGAGTAACAACTAGGAAATTGCTAGGCTTCCTAGTAAGTGATAGAGGGATAGAAGTAGATCCATCAAAGATTAAAGCCATATTGGAGATGTCTCCATCCAAGAATAAGAAGGAAATAAGAGGATTCCTAGGTCGACTACAATATATCAATCGATTCATTGCCAAGCTCACCTGCACTTATGAGCCCATCTTCAAGCTCCTAAGGAGGAATGAACCCCACACATGGGTCCCCATAGATCACAATGAATCTTATGGAATGAGATTTTTATGTCATGTTCAATAGATAAGAAAGGAAGTCAACATGACTTCCCATTTGACAACTAGTACATATGGTAGAGAACTTATTTTTAAGTTCAAAAGAGATAAATTTCTTAATATGAAGATGATCTACAACCCTTTGATAAGAATGACCCAAGTGTTGATGCCAACACTCATTGTCAGGACGTCTGAATCGAGAAGAAAAGAACATTGTTGTATTGAAACCATTCTTTGACTCTCCAGCAAGTGCATACAACCCATCCTTATTAGTTGCCCTTGCTACTATTTTGTTGGTTGACCTATCCTTGATTGCAAAACCATCTCCATCAAATTCAAATTTAAGTGGAAGGTTAGATATAAGTTTACTTACAAATATTAAATTTTTCTTTACATCAAGAATGAATAACACATCATTAAGTTGGAGAGAATTGTTACCAGACTCAATGTTTGCTTGTCCAATATGAGTGATCTATAAGACATCTCAATTTTCAAACATTACTCCTTCTGAACCAGTATAAGGTGTCAAATAATGGACATTACCAGGGTTTCTTGTGATCTGGTCAGTAGCACCGGTGTTTGGGAACTACTTAAAGTCCTGGTTGTTAGCAATGGTAATGGCAGCAAGTGCTTGTGGTATGTTTTCGGGTGTGAAGGAATGATTGAAGCAGTTAGGACATATGTGGAACTTGTTAGAGACATATGTTATGTAAATTGGCTAATCCTTTGACAAAACGCACTTTACTTATAATTGGGTAGATCTAGGATGGGTTTAATACTTCAAGGAACAAGAGTTCAAGTTTAGTATTGAAGCCATGCAAATCTGTCCTAGGAACAAGTGAAGAAGTGTTGTTCATTAAAGCTCGACAGATATCTCGACAGATCATATCTATCGAGGTTTAATGCTGATGCTCAACAGCATCTCGACGGAAGCTGTATCTGTCAAGAATTACGAAATTTGGATTTCCAAATCAAATTTCACGCATATCCATATGTATTTGTGTAGGGTTTCTTTTCTCACAGCCCTAGACATATATAAGGATTATTTTAAGGGCTGTTAAAGGTGATGCAAGGTGATGCAACTTGATGAAAAGTCATTGTGCATGCAAATTGTGACCGGAGACAGAATTTGCCCTAGTTCATCATATTCTCTCTAGAAGCTATTGCGTTTTTGTGCCAAGGGTTTTGTGATCAAGGAGCTTCCTAATCTTTATTGTTAGATGAACTAAAGAACTTTGCAGTCAATATCTTCCTCAGGTTGGTGTGTTAGTCATATACTGGGATCCGTGCATCATTGGTTAGTCGCGTGCTGGGATTCATGCATTGGAAGGAGAGATTACCGCTACATCACAAGTCCAACTGGGTATTGCGGTAAGGGTTTAACTATAGGTTGGTATTAGGTACTGGAATTCCTTTTACTTGTAACCGTTTGTTTTGATAATAGTGGATTCTCGGGAATGGTGACCTTAAATTCACCCAGTGGGGTTTTGTCTTGGTGGTTTTCCCCATTCGTAAACAAATCATCTGTGTCAAATTTATTTTCCGCTGCATTTAACTTAGCTGGTGATTTTTTTGTGGTACCACGCTTATTGCATGTAATTGAATCTAATTGATTAACTTGGCTAATTAATTGATTAATTTACCAAAGGGGTCAATACATTCTTGGCCTATCAGAAGCATTTGAGGTTGTGTGATTTCATTTGTTGCATATTTGACATATAGGAAATTCATCCTTATTGTTGGATCTAATGGGATTATTTGCACTTTGAACTCGTGCATCTGGTTGATTTGGTTTTCTTGAACCAGATTAGAGTCCTTGAGTGAACACTGTTAGGATTAGTGCTTTTAAATCCTATTGTATAATGCTATGTATGATATTATGTATGACATTATGTGTGACATTATGTATGACTTAATGTTGTAATTAATAAAGTTGTTTTATTATAATCTAAAATAATGGTAACATGAATATTGGACATTATCATATAGTCCATGAGATGCATAGTATGTGATTTATGTGAAAAGTTACAGAAGATATAAATCACAAGTTCTTTGTAAACTCAAAATTTAGTTCGTAGTCAGTGATGAAATTGGGCATTTCATCTGTGAAGACTATAACATATCAACTAAGATGATTTGTCTTAATCATGGAAGTGGAGACTTCTAGTTGATGTGTTGATATGTTTTAAAAGTTAAAACATATTGAACTAGACCACAGTGAGATTTATTATTCTCTTAATAACTGTTAAATGAATAATAAATCTCACAACTTCTATTTACATGAACTTTTAATCCTGAGAGGATAATAGGCCTGATCATGAAGTGTAGGTTACTTTGATCTATGAGGAGTGAGATCTAAAGTAACAGTCAAAACCTCAGTATGTTGGGCAGCCACATTTAGTGTTGATGGAACATATATTCTCAAGATGGAATTCATAATTTCTTAACGGAGATATAAAATATTCTCTTGAGATAAGTTTAATGGGTTTAGTTATTCAGAGAGTTAGGTCTAACCACTTTGGTAAGAAGTTACTAAAGTATATATTTATGAAATTGGATTTCATATATATATATATATGATGAATAACTTTAAAGGATTAAACCGGGTACTCAAGGATTAAGATGTAGTAATCTACAAAGTGGCAGTCTACATTAATGACTTTATAATACTATGAATGTTTCTAAAAGGGTTGCATGTACAATAAAGTCTTGGGCTATAATTTATGAATAAGGCCTAGAGTGCAATTATATTTATATAGTGGTATTAAATATAGTTAATGGTAACTTTGGACTTGTCAAGAGTTGACAGAAAAGCCTAAGGCCCATTGGAACTAGTGTCTTATTTGTTTGCTTTTGGTCCCACTCCAAGCCACACACTAAAGCCCAATTGGGAAGGCCCAAAAGACTAGCCCAATTAGATAATTAGTTATAAGGAGAGAAACATACAGAATTTTTAATGAGAGACAAGAACATGAAATGTTGTGTATGTGAGTGTAAGACACTCTCTTCTTCTCCCTTTGAAAACGGATTGAGAGACCACACTTCTTGGGCGTAAAGTGAAATTGGAGTGAAGATTAAAAGTGTTCCCAAGTACTTTTGATTTTTATTTTGAATTTCACCGCACCAAGGTACGCTATCTTATTCTTAAATTCTGAAATTTGCATAGTACATGTTAACAATTGCAAATGAAGTAGATCCGTTAATTTTCCACTGCGTATGTTTTGTATGCGATACAAACATGTATTTAACCATCAACCACATCCTTTGGAATTGAAGGAGTTCCCCCCCCCCTTGCCCCATTGTTTTTCTTGTTTTTGTTTGCATGTTGCCCATAGAAGGCCATTTGAGGTGTAGGTTGTGTGTCCAGCTGATGCCTTTCGGAGTGACTATCCAATAGAGTGACAATCTTTGTGTAAGGTGGGATTGGTGGCTAAAGCATCGTGGTGGTGAACATCTTGCAACCCTTGCCAAGATCATTATGGAGCCACCATGATTTCTTATTGTCTAGTAAAGTTTTTCCTATGGCAACAAGATCGTCACAAACAACCTAAATTCTACATAGATATTCTGCCAAGGTGTCAGTACCTCGATTCATAGAGGTAAGCCATTACTTGAGAACAAGACTTTGATCTGAAGAAACAAGGGCAAAGGCATGGACTAATGCATTCTAGACCTTGAGAGCAGTATCAAGACCTACTAGAATGCTAAGTACTTCTCGAGAAAGGGTGGTTGTTATCCATCCCTTTACTAGGTGATCAATCTTTCACCATTTTATAAAGCTGGTATTGAAACTATTTTACTGTGAGTTAGATTCCTTAATAATAATTTATGGGGAACTAAAAAAATGAACCATCTCCAGTTCGTCCATAAGAGTCTTCTAGAGCCAATGGTCAGCCCAAAATAAGAAGCTCGTCCATGGATGTAAGAAGGTCGTCCATAGACATGAGGGTTGTCCAAGGGAAAGCGCCTGGACGACCACCTAACACTTAGGAAATTTCCAGAAATGGATTTATCCACAAGAGCTTACTACTTGGACCACATGCTACCAAATCCTTGTTCATCGCTATTAAGTACTTAACTTCCAATGGCAGTTGCAGAAAATAAGATTGAATATTCTAACTTCTATAGCAGTTGTGGAAGTTAAGTTTGAACCTTCTAACTTCCACAAATATTGGGGAAGTTACTAGACAAGTAACTACTTCAAAAGCTCATTATATAAGGACTCATCGACATTAAATAACGGTAAGTTTTCACTGCTCCGAAAAAGTTGGGATTCTTGAGTCCCAAAGAAAAAACTAATTTATGCATTGGAGGGTTCTTGGCCGATTCAACTCGGTCTCCTTTGATCTTGTGTCCTTTTTGTTTTAGGCCTTCCAAGCAATCACTAGCCCATTGAAGCCTGAAGCATTCAGCCTACTGATTTTCCGTGCATCATCAATTGGTGCCATCTGTGGGAAGGATTATACTTGCGTTTTGCAATTTATCTTTCTTAGACAAAAGGTTGTATGGTTTGGACAAGGTCAATGGCCACTAGTCTAGGCTATCAGGAGAGTGGAAACACTTCTAGTCATCCTAACCGAGATCACCAGTCAGCACCTGTCATGCAATCGCCTTCTATCCAACAGATGCAGTCCATGGCAGCCACCAGGGTGAAGTTAACCCGTCAGAACCAAGAGTTTACCAAGGAGATTAATTTGAGACCGTCATGAAAGATGCGTGGAAGGACAATCCCAAAGCCAAGAAGTCAGGGAAGGAGAAAATGCTGAGCATGAAAGCTGCTCAAGGGGTACCGCCTCACGAAGGGTGCCATACTTGGAGAGGGAGATGGATCAAATGAGGAAGGTCATGGATGAGATAAGAGAGAATTTGAGAAGGGTGAATCCTGTAAAAGATCTGGTTCATCGAACTGATTCCCCTTTCATAGCTTCCATCAACAGTCATCCCTTGCCTTCCAAGTTCAAAATGCCTTCCTTGGACTCTTATGATGGAACGCACGATCCATGTGACCATATTGTAACTTTCAAGACCACAATGCACCTTCAAGGAGTTCCTGATGAGATAATGTGTAGGGCCTTCCTAACCACCCTTAAGGCGCTAGTATGAGTATGATTCAGCAAAATACTTTGAAATACGGTTGATTCTTTTGAGGAGTTGAGTAAATTGTTCATCAACAACTTTATCGGAGGACAAAGGCATAAATGCTCCTCATCCAGCCTGTTGGCCATAGAGCAAGGGGATAATGAGAGTTTGCAGTCCTTCATAACTCGTTTCAATAGGGAAGCCTTGACGATAGATGGATGGATGACAAACTGTTACTAGCAGCCTTCTACAATGGAGTTAATGTAGATTTATTCATTCATAAGATTTATGAACAAGAACCACAAACCATGGCTGAACTCGTCCATTTAACCCAAAGCTTTATGAATGCAGAAGACACAATCATCACTAAAAAAAGGAAAAAGGAAAAACAAATGGAAGCAGAGTTCCAACATCATCAAGAACAAGGCCCTCGCCAAAAGAAGGCCAGAATAGGAGAAAGGAAGGACAAAGATAACAAGAAGGCAAGTTCATCCTCAAGACGAAGTCAGTATTACATACCTTTGAATGTTCCGCTCGACCAAGTACTTATGCAAATCAAGGACGACCCATCCTTGAAGTGGCTAGAAAAAATGAAGGGAGATCCCAACAAGCGCAATAGGAATAAGTATTGCCGCTTCCACAGAGATCACGGGCATGACATGGATGAGTGTTTTGACTTGATGCAGTAGATAGAGAATCTCAGTAAGCAAGGAAAATTGGGAAACTTCCTTGGACGAGATAACAAGGATGAGAAGTTGAAGGGAAAGGTAGAAAAGTCATCGCGGCCCCCATTTGGAGAAATAAGAGTTATTATAAGAAGAACCTCAGTAGCACAATCGTCCAAGTCAAGGAAGACATACCTGAAGGTGGTACAAAGTGTCCAACTCTCTAGACAACCCCCAAGGACGAGGAGGGAAGATGGGCAAGCCATTACATTCACAGAGAAGGACGCTGAAAGGGTTCACCACCCACATGACAACGCAATCGTCATCACTTTGGCGGACATCTTAAATTATCCTGCCTTCCAACAAATGAGGTTTGGACAAGATCACCTCCAACCAATAAATTCACCCTTGGTTGGATTTGGGGGGATGAAAGTGCAACCCGTGGGCACCATTACATTGCATGTGGTGGTAGGAGCATATCCACAATAGATAACCAAGGAAGTAGATTTCCTCGTTGTAGACTGTTCGTCTTCGTACAATGCCATCATTGGAAGACTGACTTTAAACAGTTGGAAGGCAGTGACATCCACCTACTACCTATCAGTCAAATTCCCAACGGATTATGGAGTAGGGCAAGGAGATTAGTTAGCCGCTAGAGAGGAGAGAAGGGTTATCGCAGAGCCCACTGAAGTGCTAGGGGATGTTCTTCTAGAAGAGAATAACCCTGAAAAGTATACAAGGGTTGGAGCAAGCATAGAAAAGTAAACGAAGTAAGACTTTGCCCAGTTCTTAAAGAAAAGCATTGATGTGTTCGCGTGGAGTCATGAGGACATGCCAGGTATTGACCCAAGTGTCATTACCCATCGTCTAAAAGTTTATTCTTCCTCCAAGCCCATACGTCAAAAGAAAATAGTTTTTGCTCCTAAACGAGATAATGCCATTAAAGAAGAAGTCCAGAAGTTAGCCATGGCAAAATTTATCCGAGAAGTTTATTACCTAGACTGGTTGGCTAACGTGGTAATGGTCAAGAAGGCAAATGGAAAATGGAGGATGTGCGTGGACTTCACCGATTTGAACAAGGCTTGCCCCACAGATAGCTGTCCATTGCCTCGCATTAACCAGCTGGTGGACTCAACTGCGAGTCATAAATTGCTAAGTTTCATGGACACCTTCTCAGGATACAATCAAATAGGGATGGACGAGTTAGATCAAGAGAAGAAATCCTTCATTACTAGTCAAGGTTTGTTTTGCTACAAGGTGATGCCCTTCGGTTTTAAGAACGTGGGGGCAACTTATCAAAGGCTGGCTAACCATATATTTCGTCCACAGATTGGACGAAATGTGAAATTTTATGTAGATGATATGTTGGTAAAGAGCTTGGACAAGGAAAAACATTTAGACGACCTTCAAGAGACCTTTGATACGCTTAGACGATATAACATGAAGTTGAATCCAAGCAAGTGTACTTTTGGAGTTTCGTTAGGAAAATTTCTTGGGTTCATGGTTTCACATAGGGGAATTGAAGCAAATCCTGATAAAATCCAAGCGATAGTGAATATGGAGCCACCAAGATATATCAAAGAAGTCCAATCTCTCACTGGACGAGTTGTCACCCTTAACAGATTCGTCTCCAAAGCTACTGATAAGTGTTTACCATTTTTTAAGATTCTCAAGAAGGCATTTGAATGGATGGAGAGTGTCAAAAGGCCTTCCAAGACCTCAAGGCCTATCTCACAACAGCTCCTCTGCTAAGCCTGTCTATACCAGGTGAAAAATTATATTTGTATTTGCCAGTGTCTCCACATGCAGTGAGCTCAGCAATAATTGGAGAAGAAGGAAAGATACAGAAGCTGGTTTATTATATGAGCCGAATGTTAAGAGGAGTGGAAGGATGATATCCCATGATGGAAAAGCTAGCCTTTGCTTTGGTCATAGCTTCTAGGAAGTTACAACATTATTTTCAGGCTTATGTCATCAATGTCTTTACAGATCATCCACTCAAGAAGGCGATGAATAAGTTGGAAGCCGCAAGACGACTAATCCAATAGGCCATAGAACTTAGTGAGTTTGCGCAATGGGGACTGGATATCTTAGGTTCTTTCCCACTTGAAACCAAGCATATGAAGTTTTTGGTAATAAGGATTGATTACTTTAATAAATGGGTGGAAGCTGAACCATTAGCCAAGATCACGCAGTAAAATGTCAAAAACTTCGTTTGGAAGAGCATTGTATGCAGGTTCGTGGTACCTAGGGTACTAGTATCTAACAATGGGCGACGGTTTGACAACACATCTTTTAGAGACTTTTGTTCACAACTTGCCATATATTTGTTTAACTTTCATATAAAATAGCCAAAGATTAAAATGAAAAAAAAAAAAAAAAACACACATGACAAATTGTGATTGGTGGAACACAAAATGTAATACTTAAGATATATATTCATCTTTCACTTCCATAAAGAATACTATTTATATTCTAATATGTATTGCACCCATAATGTTATTGTTCTGAGTAATTTTCTATAAAATTATCCTTCCGAGCCCCCCTACCCCTCCCCCTCCCCCGACCCCTACCCCTACCCCAAGAAAAGAAAAAACATGCGCTTCTTTTTTTCGAATCGCTATCAAATATATATATGTGATTTTTTGGAATGGATAAAAGGGAACCCATTTTAGTTTGTGGATAAAATAAAAAGAAAA